>NC_006680.1:770000-850000 GCF_000091045.1 Cryptococcus deneoformans JEC21
TGATCCCACTTCTACAGATACGACAATCAACAACAACAACAAAGATAGCAGCTAGTCTATTCTTTTAGTCTTACCACTTGCCTTTGATACTCTTTATACCCTTTATACATCCGTTCACCGAATAGGGCACTAGTAATGAGATGCCATGATTCTTGCATTGTAGTTGTACACGTATCAATATACTGATTACACTAGATATGTTTGATGATCGAAAAATGCTCTAAACGACCCCTACATGATCATATACCACCTTATTATGCCAATAGCCGGTGGATTCCACCCAGGCGCAACAAGCTTTGACTCCTAATACACATACACGAACTCGTCGTTTTTAAAGTCGGTCAAGTCAAGCAAGGCTGTATAAGTAATGTTAGCGATGCACAGCAGGTTAAAACATAAAAAAACGGAGACATACCATTCTGACCGAGCCTTCCGTCCACGTCATCAGCACCATAGGCTTCGTACTTGTTGCTCATAGAAGTATCCTTGATGTATTGAGGTTTGCCGACAGCAACACGTTGTCTCTGCCTCTGTTTGTTAAGAGCGAAAAGAAGAGCCGCAGTGATACCGACACACGCCATCAAGGCACAGAAGATACCGAGAGTGGCTTTGATACCAGGAAGATAGTGAGGCTTGTCCTTGTCTTGGAAGAGCCTGTGCCAAACAGTCAGCTTTCGAGTAATCCATGAAACACGCTGAATGCGCCGACTCACAAAGGACCAATGATATTACCAGCGGAAGATCCGGCGTTGTATACACTCATAAGGAGAGCCTTTTTTGTTTGACCACCAGTGTTGGCAACGATCCAAGATACGATGATTGGATTGGCGCCGAAAAGGAAGGCAAGGAGATAATATCCGACAAGAGCAGGAGCTTGCTTCAAAACAGCTGCGGCATTCTCGACATACAAGAGAGCGAGACCAATGATAACAGGGATGATAAAAACGGCGAGGACAGCTGACTTGAGCTTGAACTTGTACGCGCAGTAACACCCAGCCAGAATCGCGACGAACTGAAGGAATCCGAATGGCATATTGAGCAGAGAGGTGATCCTGCTGTTGAATCCAAAGCCCTTGATGAGCGTCGGCCCAAAGATGTTAGTCACTGAGGCGCCAACATTGAGGAGAAGAGAAATCGCCAAGAAAAGATAGGACTTGGGATCGCAGAAGAGTTCCCAGACGTGAGATACTTTGAACTCGTTGGAACCGGTACCTGTTTGGTTCGCACGGAGTCGCTCAATGCCTTTGGCCTTGTCTTCTTCCGTAAGGAAACGAGCCGAAGCGACATCGGCATCGACGAACATGTAGACGATTGGAGCTGTAACACAGGTGATAATCCCACAGACAATGAAAATGAGTTGCCAGGACTTGATGTGAGGGGAGTCGACGTGGCTGAGACCGAAGGAAAGAAGAGCGGCCACGATAGTGGCAAGACCATTAGTCGAGTACCAGACGGCCACTCGGACAGGTTGCTCAGATCGACGGTACCACTGAGAGGTAAGGAGAGAAAAGAGCGGAAGACAACCAGCTTCAAACAGACCCAAAATGGCTCGCGACGCCATTAAACCGCCAAAACTAAGTCCCGTTATCAGCACATGCTTTATTATCAGGATACACAGATAACTGCGCGTCACGGATCATTAGGTAAAAGGAAAGTCTACTTACTTGTGAGCCGCGGCCATGCATGCTTGAGCGGCACCCCAGCCGAAAACCATGGCAGGCATGAGATATCTGGCAGGAACTTTGACGATTAAGTAGGACGAGAATGGCTGCCAAGCCAACTGGACAATGGCATTGATGGAACCAAGGAGAGAGTATTGGTTGTTAACGAGATTTGTGTCCTCGGAGAGACCGAAAGTGTTGGCATAACCCAATACCTATAGGTGGCAAAATTAGAAATAATAATAATACATGTCTCGAGCAAAAAGCGCTTACAGTCTTGTCTAGGATTTGCAAGAAGTACACCCATGCTAGTAAAGACAAAATGTACTTGTCGGTTTTCCTCCTAATTCGCGCATCCTGCAACAAAAAGTAGTCAGCACCTGCGCATTTTAAGGTTCGGAAAATCCCGTAAACTTTTTTTTCTTTGTTTCAAAACAAGAAACTCAGAACCACTAGAGGGAAAATTCGTTACTCACATCCTCTTGTGTGACTTCTACTCGTTCATCACCAATGTATTTCAGGGCATTGTCACCATGCTTGACCTCCTCCTGGGTGACATGGTGTTTGGTGTAGTGATCTCCCGACTCGACATGCTCGATGCTGACTTTGTCGTCAACTGCGGCCATATTGGCTAGAATAATATGTGTAAAGGGGAGAGAGTGAGTGATTGGGCTTGTTATATGCGAGTGGAGTAGTGGTGCTTAAGAATTGAGTGGCTTTTCAGTTTATTGCGAAGAAGGGGCTGTGGTGTTTGCAGATCGCTATTATATACGCGAGAGGAAAAGCGCGATAAAGCATTTGGAGAGAAGCGGCTATCGACGGCTCCTCTCAAAAGTTTATTCCGATTCGGGTACGTCATGTTTCCCCATAAAGGCTGCCAAGGCCCCGCATTGGGACCCTGAGGTGCCCCCTCGTAACTAATCTAAGCTTCAGAAGAGGGCCCCACCCTCAGACCGACCCGACCCGATTTTCCGACTTCTGGCTAACGATGGTAGGCGGAGGAGAATCTCAATTTCAGGCCTCAGACGCTAAAAAGGAAGATCCTCATGACAAATACCAGCGACCAGCGTCAAATTAGGAGTACGCTTATTATTATCTCGGACACAAATTGGGTAACTGCGTGGCTGCTGATATGACTGTTCTGAAGAATCAAATGTGGAATAGCCGTCCAAAAGCGAAGGCAGTTACATACTCAGCTAACTATCATTGATATACAGGGCAGGTTTATTCTTCAGGACAATCGTCATAAGAGCTACGTATGTGTGATATCTATCAGAATGGTAAAGAGAGTCAGATCAGCCAGATCAGCTTGAGGAGGCAGCCGGCGCCGTCTGGGAGCTTACAGCTCAATAGCCCATTACTGCCTGGAGCTGCCGTGCCTACTAATGATCACCATGCCACTAATCGGATCGTGTACCGAGTACAGTACCATAAAACATAACTGAGCCGGACAATTTGACTATGGTAGCATTATCATCACTACTAGCCAACCGGGATAACAGCCAATGGTCCAAACAGGAACCCGATAACTATTTTCTGCCGTCTGTTTGATCTCGTCGATCGCTGATGTCTTTGTCTTAATAATGCCTTTTTTTAAGTCTTACGTCTTACTTTTTTTTAGTGTGGCATGTGGCAGAGCAGAGAGCAGATAAAAAGGCACGTTGTTCGACGGCTACTCTCGGTTATAGCATTATAGCACCGCATGTCAGCGCTTATAGACATTAGGCATGCTTTCGTTATATTATTGTACCCATTAAGGACTATCACTACTCAACACTGGCGAAAGAGAAGAATGAAAACTCCTATCACCCCCGCGGTCCCCATCTTGAAAACTTGAGACCCCATGGGATATCCCATGGGGATCAGGGAAAATTGGGTGGAGAGGGGGGTAACTGAATTGGTTATTGGCCTAATGGATAATTGGGTGATGAATGGACTTACGAGCAAGACTTATTCACCTAGAATACAGCTTGCAGATAAGTAATAACTAAATAGGTAGTCTTGTTTAGTTTACCTTTCGACGACTGACGTGGTGGATGATGAAGAATGGGAACACATTTAACGAATATAACGAATATAAGCGGCCGATGCTTAGCTAGACTAAGCAAGAAAAAAGGCTGTGATCTATACCATGGAAGAAACAACCAAGTAATGCAGCAGTAGCGACGAAGGACGACTGTGTACGTAGGGAAAACTATACATCCCGACGTGATGATATTGTGTCGGCCTCGCAATTTAATACACCATATAAGTACTGCTGTAAGTAGCAGCAATGATACCAGAATATCTTTTACAAGCCCAAGATAAGCTCAAGAGGGGAACAACATGCTTAACACTTATGATAGGGGAAAAAGGTTAATGGTATCGGAGTTTGCTTGCTTACTGATGTTTGATGCATGTATGTGACTGACAAGCGTACGTACGTATGTGATGAATAAAGAAACGGCTATAGACTTTCGCCGCCGGCACTCATATATTTCCGCTATGCTAATCTCTAAATTTGCTGCAACAAGGCCGTTGCCGTTGGCCGCGGTAGACTGTTCGGAAAATTGGATTAAGCCCTAAATGAATTCGCAGCTTCCACTTGCAATTTTTAGAAGAACGACCAACAGTCCTGAATCTTGTCCGTCGATAACCGCTGGCGCCTTTCATCAGTCGTCCAAGAAGGCGGGGAGAAGGAGGTAGTTAGCCGATAGACAAGAGGCCATCCGACTATTATTAGTAATCAACCGGTCCCAGCTCTCCAATATTGATGTCAGATGAAGCTTACTGAGCTGTGTAGACCGGACCGTCACAACCTCTAGCCTTTTTATCTCATATGACCCGAAGACGGGATCTCCTCCAGAGGCAACACCAAATCGGCCCGGACGCAGTGAACAAACATAATTGGCAGCAATCAATGACATTTTACAACTGTAAATCATTATCACAACAAGCTGATATCGACCTACAAGCCACAAGCTATATGACTAACACATCTTCCAAATCTCATGCAACACAGATCACTCCCTTTAATCATCCGAATCGTCCATACGACTCTAATATCAAAAATCAAAACCAGCTGCTCTGAACACCTCCAGATTGGTACCGGGCCTCGCTTTAGCTGCCAGATCAGGCAAGTCCATGGCGATAAGGGACTTGCGCAAAGTACCCCAAAGGGCAGCAGAGTCATTAGAAATCTGCTGGCTGTGCCCCTCGGTCTGAGACGAATGAAGAGATAAAGCGGCGAGGACTAAACCGCAGTCAGCAAGCTAGTCGAGTAAGGAAAATGAGATTAACATACAGTGTTCGGCAGCTTCACGATGTACTCCAATATTAAGACAGGCAACTCCGAGATTGGAAATCGCCCTTGTGAATCCAGGCTTCAATTCGAGTGCACGACGATAAGCATCGACCGCTTCCTCGGATGATCCACCATTGGCCAGTGTCGCACCAAGGCGATTCCAAAGGAGGTAATCCTGTTGTGAATCAGTAGACAGCGAGAGGTCAGTAAAGGGTCAAGCACTCACTTCAGGACGTTCCTTTAAGGCCGCCACCCAACAGTCTCTAGCTTGGTCATATTCCCCCATCATGTAAAACAATGTTCCTAGTCCGACTTGAACATCTGGGTCGACTTTTTCGCCTTTTTGATACTGTTCCCTTGCTAGCGCGAGGAAAGAATCCGCCATTTGCTGATGAAGAGCCCAAGGTGAGGCAGTGGAGGAGGTAAGAAGCGGTGAAGACGTCGTAGGGGCAGGGCCGGCATACGCTGGATGTGTGAGACTCAGGAATCTATGCAGAGTTGACAAGGCGGCCAGATCAAGGGATTCATTGACATATGATATCGCGAGGTTCTATTATGATTTCCGTTTTAGTTCGAGCCAAGGCGCAAAGATATGACTTACTGTGAGCATCTCGCCGGCAACACCCTCCTTTCCTGTGATTCCTTCCTGCTCCAAAGCCTTGCTACCCGCTTGGAACGCTTCAAGAGCCTTTTCTTCTTTTTCATCCATTGCATGGACCCTACCCAATGTTGCCCATGCTTCGGTCAGCGATACGTTGATTTGGATCCTTTCCTGCGGCGTTGAACGCGTAATGAATTGCTCAATCATAATAGCAGCTTCCGACAGAGAGCCTCCGGATGCCAAAAGGTGATTGGCTTCAGTCCAAAGGTAGGAAGCAGAAAGCGACGCCAGGTGTTGCGAAGGGGAACCTCGAGAGATTTTATCAGGATTGAAGTATTCGATGCGTTGATATGGAACTTACTGAAATCATAACTTCCTATCAGAGGTATGCCGTCGTCTCTTGCAGCTAAGCCTTGTCCCATCGCTAACCGTTCGTCTTGAAGGAAATCGGTTTGTTGATCAAGACTCGCTTGACCGACATCAGGTTGGTTTAGGCTCTCATTCAAAACGTCGAAAAGATCATCCTCATCATTCGTGAACTATTATTTGTTAGATTTGCGAACCCCAACGGAGAGAAAACAGATTATATGTACCTGAGAGAAGTCCCTTTCCCATTCTGCCAGTTTATTTAGTCGCTCTGCTTCTGGCTTCAAGCTTTCCCAAACTTTTTCGAAATCGCCCTTAGCCTCCTTGATTTCCTCTGCATTATCTACAGTAGTTTCCTCCACCGTTTCTTCAGCTGCTGGCATCTCCCTTTCCTTTCCCTTCCCTTTCGCATCCATCTGTTCCGCTGTCTGAGATGTCGCTGCATCGGTAGCTTTCCAATCTTCTTCAGCTCGAGCAAAAAGGGCTTCCATCTGCTTTGGGTCTAATTGGACCTCGGGGGAGAGAGAAGAAGCCGGTGGTCGCTGAAGATTTTGGCCGTACATCCGGGAGAAAGACGGCTGATAATTGATGCCCATGCCTTGGCTCATGCCCATGGAAGCGCTCGGCATGTCGCTGGAGTACGGAGGATTGTGGGCCATTTGATGGCCAGACCCGATAGCCCTCTGTTTCCCCTTCTCTTGTGAAGACTGCCATTCTTCATATCCGTTGATCCAGTTACTCTCTTGGGACGGTGGTGGGACCCATTGAACTGGAGCCCGAGACGGAGCCTGAGTTATAAAAGGAGGGGACTTGAGCCCATTGGACATCGCTTCATTCCATCCAGCCTCAAAGCTAGATCCCAATGGCAAATGCGAAGCTGCAGGCATTGGAGAAGCACTGCCGCTCCGACTGGATTCTGCTAAAGCAGCTGACAAATGAGAGAGATTGAATGGGTGTGGGGTGGGATTGGCATGTCGTGCGATTGGTGCTTGACCTTGCGGGTTAAATGATGGGGAAGACCGGAACGTATTCAATTGCGTAGATGATTGGGGTACAAGGCGATCCTAACCGATTTTACCATCAGAAGAGGCCATTGAAGAAGTGGCTTACCTTGAAAAGAGAGTGATCCGCAGCTTCCCTTTGAGCGACCTGTTTAAGAGGGTTGGAGGGGCCGCAATCAGCGCCGTTGAGGAAGGATTGCATTCTGATCTGCGGTGTGCAATTTGTGGTTAAAGATCGAGCTGCTGGTGCAGAAATGACGAACGAGGAATTGTAATGAACGACGACAGTTCAGAAAACGGATGGCCGCGTGCGGGCCGGTTATACGTTATACAAGGCATACCCGAATCTGATGCCGCTAATCCTTTTTGCAGGCGCTCCTATATAAGTAATTGATCCCGTTATTCGGGTCCAATCTATGTATATTATGCTGCATACTGTTACAAGCAATGAACATCTTGGTCACTGATAGTACGTACAAGCACTACTAACGGTGCACGCATTGCTCTATGTTGCCCTGCGATAAGAAGGCCGTGATGAATTTATTTCCTCATCTTCGCCCTGTGACTCGATTGCCCAGTCTTCCTCACTCTCCGTGTTTGCCGTCAGACTACCTCCCAGCGAAATCACAGTGAAAATCAATCCCACAGTAATGACAAACCTCCATATCCCTCCGCCTCCTGCATGTTTTTCTTCCTTATCTCCTTGACTTGGCCTTCGCTTTCCCCATCCTGCACGATCCGTCGTACGAGCATTGGGGGCGTACGAATAATTATACCCGGGAGAGTACTGCCAGTTAGGTGGTGTTCGATGACCAAAGGGGTTGTATGTCTCGGTCTTAGGTCGCCAACCTGGGGGTGGATGTGAGGAAGCGTGTTGACCATGCCAGGCCCTATGTGGGCCTTGCGCTGCACGATGTAAGTATGGATCATTTGGGTGGAATGAAGAATGATGTGCGGGATTGGAAGCATGGGGCCGGCGAGGAGATTGGGAAGCTGGTGTTATTGAGAGATCATACTGCCGTCTGCAATCTTGTCAGACAATACCCACTCAAGCAAGGCTTCCGGAAGCTTACCTTTTGCTTTCATCACCCAGCGTCGCGTAGGCATCATTGATTTCGTGAAACTTGGATATATCGCCGCCAGTCTTGTCAGGGTGGTATTTTTTAGACAGCTGCACTTCGCCATTAATCAGAGCGTCGATTGTCGATTAGAGCTCTTCATATCTGGAGCTCATTATGCACACTTACCTCATAGAACTTCGCCTTGACCTGTTGCTTGGTCGCATTCTTCGGCAACATGAGGGCATCATAATGACTGCCCTTGGATCTGGCGGCACTTCGAGCGCTGGAGGCGAAACAGCGTAATCTCTCCTTCCGGCACACCTCTACCGGTATTTTCAGAGCTAAAGACCCCCTCGGGAACATTCTCTGAGGTGGTCGTACGAGGTGTGATGGGGTAGAGTAGCAGTTCGTCGTAGCGACACCGAGATGTGCGTGACGAGGACAGCAGAGAAGAGTGGATACTAACTCCTCAATTATCTTATTCCGACGGAAGCAAGCATCGGCAGTGCCCGCCTCCACAAATAATAAACCTGACCACATGCTCTTTTCCTTCTTTCCCTTACTTCTTGCCGCCTTGCATCAATACCCTATATTCATCGTTCAGAATATCGCCTATATTACCAAAAATCACCCTCAGACTCACACGGAAAGTCTGTTCCAAGATGGCAATGTCGTCCAGCAAGCTTGCGGACTTGAGACAATTGATGAAGGAGCAAGGCGTTGATGCTTAGTGCGTACAATGGATCTATCACCTTAACGGCACTGATAAGATGCAGTGTGGTACCTTCGGAAGACGCTCGTAAGGCATATACACCTACATCTCTAGCTGGTTATGGATTGACTGAGCCTTTCTGATTGTTATTTCTTGTCAGACGCTTCCGAATATCTGGCACCATGTGACGCACGACGGGCCTATATTACAGGATTCACCGGGTCTGCCGGCTGTGCAGTTATAACCCATGACAAAGCGCTTTGCTGGACTGATGGCAGATACTGGCTTCAAGCAGAGAAGCAACTCGGTGAAGGGTAAGTAGACCCTAAATGCAGAGTGGTCACATACTGATCTGTTTCAGATGGGCATTGATGAAGAGTGGGCTGCCTGAAGTTCCTACTTGGGCCCAATGGCTTAGCACAGTAGATATCAATCTTCAATTATCTGAGAATCCATCTAACAACGTTATCAGGAAGTTTCACCCAATTCCTTGATCGGTATTGATCCCACCGTCATTCCCTACTCTGAAGCACTCTCACTCCTCTCTTCCCTTCCCTCATTGTCTCCTGCCCCAAGTGCAGCATCTCCTTCAAGACTCATCGCTACTCCAAACTTGATCGATTCCCTTTGGGTGCCTCCTTCCCGTCCCCTTCGACCTTCTCAACCCATATTCCATCTGGCCGATAGGTACACTGGGGAACCCGTCTCTTCCAAGTTGAGGCGACTGAGGGACAAGCTTATAAGGATAGGGAGTCCCGGTACAGTTGTAGCATCGCTTGATGAGATCGCTTGGGTGTTCAATTTGAGAGGAGCGGACATTCCTTATAACCCTGTAAGCCTCGGTCGTGACAAATGAAATTTCAGTTGCTGAAAGAGGGGCTTAGGTATTCTTTGCGTATACCATCATCACTCCGGATGATTGTACCCTCTTTGTCTCGCCTTCCTCTCTCACCATTGAGGTTCGATCCTATCTCCACTCCAATGGAATAGCCGTTCTTGACTATTCTCATGTGTGGACTTCACTTGAAGCTTGGAAGAAGAGGGTCAAGTTTGACCAAGAGAATAAAAGCAGGGAGCAAAGAGATGGTGTGAAGCGGGCAAGGCTCGAGGAGGAGGCAAAGAAAGAGGAAGAAGGAGAAAGGCTGAAGAAAACAGACAAGATCTTAATTGGAAACAAGACGAGTTGGGCTGTTGCCAAAGCGGTTGGAGAGGTAAGGCATGTGGATACATATGCGTCAAACAAATCTAATTATTGAGCAGGATAATGTGGAAGTACGACGATCTCTAATTGAGGAGATGAAAGCCAAGAAAAACGCGGTATGTCTTTGGCTCTTTCTTAGTATTCGATATTTGCTAACATGCATGGATTCTTGCAGACTGAAATTGAAGGCTTTCGCCAATGTCATATACGTGACGGGGCCGCCCTTGTGCGATATCTTGCTTGGCTGGAAGAAGCGCTTGAGAATGGAGAAAGCTGGACGGAGTATGATGCAGCGACCAAGCTTGAAGATTTCCGCAAGTGAGTTTACCGTCCCTCATTTCAAAGTCTTGTAAGCTGACTGTTCAATAGGGAAAACAAACTTTTCATGGGACTTTCATTTGAAACCATCTCGTCTACTGGTGCAAATGCCGCCGTCATTCATTACTCTCCGCCCGCAGAGGGGAGTAAGGTGATTGAAAAAAAGCAAATGTACTTGTGTGACTCTGGCGGTCAGTACTGCTGGTATTCAATGGAGACCAACGAGCTGATTGACCTTTTAAACATAGCCCAGTACTTGGATGGGACCACAGACGTAACTCGAACACTTGTAGGTCCAAGCGCGTCGACGTCAATCGACGTCTTTCAGGGAAGCTAATGCGTATGTAGCACTTTGGCACACCCAACGAGGACCAAAAGCGTGCATTCACCCGAGTGGTGAGTTGCATCAAATGATAGGTGCCGAATTAGTAGCTGATCCATGTACATTAGTTACAAGGACACATTTCCTTAGATACTATCGTTTTCCCTCAGGGTACAACTGGTAAGTCAATTTCTCTTGTTGTGATGATCTGAGCTGATTACTTGCTTAGGCTATATTCTGTAAGGGATTACAACACGATGACCGGGAAGGTGCTGATGCCTGTTTAGAGATGTACTCGCCCGTCGAGCTCTTTGGAGTGAAGGACTGGACTACCGGTATGTGCCTTTTTACAAAGCATCGTTATGCAACTTATGTATTTGAATCTTGACATTAGCCATTCAACATCCCACGGCATTGGTTCTTTCCTCAATGTCCACGAAGGCCCTCAAGGTATAGGCCAACGACCGGCGTACAATGAAGTGCCTTTACAAGAGGGTATGGTTATCTCGAATGAACCCGGCTATTATAAAGATGGTGAATGGGGGATTCGAATCGAAGGGGTGGACGTCATCGAGAGAAGGGAGACGAGGGAGAATTTCGGTGGTAAAGGGTGGTTGGGATTTGAAAGAATCACCATGGTGAGTTATGCGAACTACTTGATGTGCCAGCGCTCATTTTCCCATCTTTTCAAGTGTCCTATCCAGACAAAACTTGTGGATTCTTCGCTGCTCACCATCGAAGAGAAAGACTGGCTCAATGAATATCACGCAGAAGTCCTCGCAAAACTAGCGCCGGTGTTGAAAGAGATGGGAGACGAAAGAGCAGGTAAATGGCTGGAAAGAGAGTGCCAACCTCTGTAAGAGGGGTTTTTTTTGGACGCGATGAAGTCATGTTCCCCTCGTGACAAGCTTCTTTTTCGTTCTCATGACGGTACTCATTCCCTGCATTACAAGGCAAGCTATTGGTACGCGTGTTTGATAAGCTATCGTCTGCTTCGAGATACATGACTTTCTTTGTTTCCTAAGGTGCTATCTATATTTGGGTTTCAAATAAGTGGTTTGTAAGTTACAGCCGGTTCGGAGAATGTGCAGTGTCGTTCAATATGCGTGGTGGTCTAGCTGATCCAACATTCCATAATTCCTACGGCAGGGTTCTTTTGTCGACGCGTCGTGTTTTATGAGTCCGCACAAACACTCAGATGCCCGGTCGTCAGCCTACACAGTTGGCTGCTCACTACCCCCAAGCCTCCACACATCGGTAATTACGTATAACCCCCAGCGACGCAGGACTGAAGTGAGCGAGGAGATCGACAAGAATGCTCCTTTTTTCTGCTCGCCATCACTTTTGTTAGCCACTCAAACTAGCATAAAGCACTTGTTATTTCCTATTACCAAACACTTATCTCCCACCTTGTCAGAGGAATAGACGGCTTGTAGAAGAAAAGGACCAACATGCACGCGCCCAAAAGCCGCTTGCTGCGAGACTATCGTTAAGCGCAGAATGCAAGCGCGAAATTGTGGAGGGCGCAACACGGAAGAGAGGCGCAACACCGACCAAAGGACGCTCGATACCTTTCCCAGTTCCGCGCAGGAGGCGTGACGGACGACATGGATCAGGGACGTGCAGAACGCTATCGCCGCCAGTGCCACCGCGCCGAGGGTCTGTACAGAAACAGCGCTGGCCAAAGAGCACGGGTGTCGTCTCTGGCCCGCTTGGGATATGCTTTCACAGTCAGCGATCCTTGAGATGTACTCTGCAACGACGCAGCCTACAACTGTGCCGGACGCCCCAAGTGCAAAGCATGCAGCGCTACAGCGGGTATATGAAAGCAGGGCGAATGCAAGGCGTTTGTGGAAATAGCAGTGGGTGCAGGATGCAGTCTTTCGGACTCGAGGGAGGTGTCGATCTGGCGGATACGACGCTGGGGCTAGCGCTGTAGCTCCGGCAAAATACCACAACCCCACAGCTATATATCCCCACCCAGTTCCCCGCCACTTGCTCTTCTTCCTTCCTGCAATCACACCATTATGTCCGCACTCGCGCCCCACCACGCTCGCTCTGCTTCGTTCGACAACAGCGCTCCTTCCCTCGTCCGGACAGACTCTACCGACTCTCCTCTTTCCGAAGGTATAGTGACGCCCCTCCATTCCGGGTCTTCTTCCCCAGTGATTCGCTCTTCCACTTATCAGTGCAACTGCTCCCGCGGTCCGGGGCACGATGACCCTGCGAGATTCCTCGACGAGTGCAACCCCTTCCTCGTAGCTGACAACGATGAGGATCACGAGGAAAAAGGGGCTGGAACCAAACATACTCCTTTGTTCTCCCCACCGGCTTCAGTCCGATGCACTGTTACCAACGTACAAAAGGTTGCTTGCAGCCCAACGCCACCCAACACGCTTGCTGGCAGCCCTAGTCCATTCCTTCACGCTACTATCACCAGCACCGAAACTACTCGACCCAATCAACCTTCAAGCGCGCCCCAGCCTTCTCAGCGATTGACGGACACCTTGTCCTCCCTACCTCTTCCTTTCTGCGCCAACAAGTCGTCCCATCGACCTCATCTTCACATTTCCGTCGACAGTGAAGAGGAGTCCAGCCGCTCCTCTGTTTTAACCACTCCAATTACTCTTAGTCGGCCACCCTTGCCTTTTGGCGTATCTGCATACTACCTCGCGAAACCGGAGCTTGCTAAACGCCGTCGTTTTGGCGACTCGAAGCAGGATGTCGCTCTGTCTGCTGTACTTCTCAATCGCGAGTCCAAGGCATACACTGCTCCAGTCAAGTTCAAAATCGAAGCGCAGCTTGATGGGTCGTTGCTGGAAAGAGATTTGAAGGATGTCCCAAGCAAAAGAAGAAACGTCAGCTTGCCTGTTTACGAGTGCAAGCAAGGCGTACAGGATCAGGTAGGTAGTATTTCGTGCACTCTTTTTTTTATATAATGGCTAATATTTTGATAGGAAACTCCTGATGAAAGTACTGCCATGGGAAGAAGCAAAGTTTTTGTAGGCAAGAAGCGAGTACAGTTTGCATCAGACGGCGTTTGTGAGGTAAGCCATCTGGTCAAATTCATATTTATCATAGACTTACCTCGCCACCAGACTGTGAACTCTCAGTCCAACGCTTCTCTAATCGCCAGCTGGCAGCAATCGGACCTCTCGACGTCCTCCTCTCAATGCACCCTGAACGACTATAACGATGACCCTCAATACGCTTTGGAACGTCAAACCGCCCATCAACCACCATTGCAAGAAGCAGAGGACGAGTCTAAAGATCACATGTCGATTGTTTCGGACATGTCTGTTACCGTCTTCCTCACCGTACTCCACCAGATTGAGGTTGATATGGTCAAGCAGTTTGGTCAGAAGCTCATTCCTTCTTGGCTCGTAGGGTGGATGCGATGGGTCAAGACTGTCTCGGAATCCCAATCCCAATCTCAAACACAAACACAATCACAGTCAGGATGCTGTGACAAAGTGAACCTTGAGGAAGACGATGAAGCTTTCGTGATGGAGTGTTTCTCAAGTTTTGAAGGTAGATGCCTTTCCCCTGGTCTCGAGCTTCAAGTGGCCTGAGTATCACCTATTCATTCTCTTTGCCCATTGTATAATATCGCCGGAAGATTCGCGTTAGGTTGTACCCTCTTTACCATTGTTTTCAGTTTCGTGGATAATTATCACCAGAGTTGTACCCCGTTACTTAGTTACCCGTTTGTATCATTCCGAGATGTATAAAAGTTGCATGGATTATACACTGCGAGCTATATTACTATGAAGATTGTCCAAAGCTAAAAGACTGTCAGATGGAGGGATTTCTTATCGTTCCCTTCTGTCGATTATACATACATATAAAACTTGTCCTACAGCTACAATAAAGTCCATGTATTCTTGTTGCCTTTTTTTTTTTCTTCTTGTGATCGCCTGAAAAATCCCAAAAACCTGCCTGTTAAAATAGATGCGAAACCCCAAAAGTTCGATTAAATGAAACCAGACTCAGTCGGGCATATCTCACAGATTCAGTGTTCGTTTACTTTCTTCCTTGTCAATTCTTCCCTCTTCCTTTTTTTTTATTTGCTCTCCTTTTGATTTTCCTCCTCGTCTCCCGGCTCTTCCACAAGCGTATTGTCCATCAACCCCCTGCCCGACGCCTTGCTGGGGCTGGCCATCCTATGACCATTCTCCCTTCCAGTCGTCGAGCTCGACGACCTCTTCCCATCTTTACCTCGCTGCGCCCCAGGCACGCTGAAGTAATCGCTCGTTCTGATATCATACATTGGCGAAGAATCAAGGTTCATCGTCGAGAATCGGTTGCTGGGCGGACTGGGGAAGGGTCCAGACATGCCCAAGGAAGGACTCTTATTATGCGAATGGGAATGTGATTTCGGATATGACGACGGGAGAGGGGAAGGATATGGACCTGTGGTTGCTGGCCCTGTGGCGGGGAAAGAATCAGAGGCGCTGGATGTAGGTGGGTCAACGAATGGCGAATAAGAGGTGCTCGCGCTCGCGCCTGCGCCTGCGCTCGTCCGACCAGGTGATCGCCCGCGAGTACCTGGCGTTGTGCTCTCAACCCCAGGAGAAAGTGGGTCGACGTTATC
Source organism: Cryptococcus deneoformans JEC21 (assembly GCF_000091045.1). NCBI lineage: Eukaryota > Fungi > Basidiomycota > Tremellomycetes > Tremellales > Cryptococcaceae > Cryptococcus > Cryptococcus deneoformans. The sequence goes on from NC_006680.1 coordinate 785,121, forward strand.
CACAAGAGTAACGCCTGCTCCTTCGTCTTCGCCACCAACACTCTTGCTCGCTAGCGATCTCGCTATAGAGCTCCCTCGGGAAGAACGGCGACCGGTACCTTCCATGCCACCGCCTTCTTCCTCTTCTTCCAATGCTTCGGGGATGTATCCCAAACGAATCGAATCTGCACCCTCGGTACCGCTGACCCACGACTCCTGGTCATTATAGATATCGTATCCCTCAATCATACTCTTCTGTCGGAGGGTATCAACGTGTTTCCTGCTTCGAAGCGTAGACGTGCTGTGATCTGAATTTCGTCCTTGAGGACTCGGTCGTCGTCTTCGTCCAGCAGTCTGGTACTCTACTACTCCTGATGCACCAAACTTGCGTCGGAGCCAGAACCACCACGCGCAAAACGCTGCAGCTGCAAGCACAAAAAAGCCAATCACGCTGATAACTGCAATAACAGCGGAGGAAATGGCTCGTTTGCTTGTATCGCCTTCTGAAGCGTTGCTACCGCCAGAGTTGGTTGAAGAGGAACCACCACTACTCGACTGGGCTTGGTCGGACGACACGGTGCCGAGGGATTCGTGCAGGACTCGGACAGAGTAAAAGTCTTGCGAGGCGACGGAAGCGTTGGTCAAAGGTACAAGTCCGACAGTGGGTTGCCAAGTTTTGTGCTTCTCTGTATCGGGATAGCGGTAGACAGAGTAGACATTTTTCAAGAACGAGCTCCCTAGGATACTACAACGATATTAGCGAGTGATAAGTAACAAATGTGAAGGAAGGAGTTTACAAATCGCCAGAGTCACCCAAGTTATCTGAATACTGGATCATCCCGATGCACGTCTTTTGACTCATATCCGCCGGGTCCGCATATGTCATATCAAGTGGGTGGACTGGTATCTCCTGCCCGGCGATCGTAAACGTCAAAGCGAGCTGCTGAGTACAACGCATACGATCTGATTTGCCGTTAGCTCAATCTCAGTCCTTACCCCAATCCCTATAGCTGAAGCAAACTTACAAAGTCCATCAGAGCTTGAGGTGATACCAAAAGCAGAGTATATCGAATCCGCATACGACCTGCTCGAAACTAAGATCTGTACACCACCTGAATCCAGCACAGCCAACGGATAGTTTCTTGATGGATAAACTTTGCTCGCACCCAGCGCTATACGTTTTGTCGTCGCTCCTGTCCCACTCTGCTCATTGCTAAAAGTCGTGACCGTCAAGGCCTGCATCTCCACTCTCCAATGCAAATAGCCTGTACTGCCCAAGTTGGGTTGAGCGATGATGGGCGTGTAAGTGAGGTTACATGGCGACGGGCAGTAAGTGGGATCGATAGCACCGATACCAAAGGTAGAGGATGTACGGACATCCTGTCGACGTTCGAGCGAGAGAGCAAACAGTCGTTTACTTGGTGCTGAAGGCCCAGAACCGAACAGGTTATCGAGAAAAGTAGCACCATCGGGGTTGGAGCTGGTCGTACCTCCGATTTCGTCGAGGATTGTTGAACTGGCCGGCACTACGTCGAGTATTAGCTACAATGACAAAATCAAATGTTTTGAAAAGATATACAGGCCAGGCCAAGGACACCAGAGAAATTCCCCCCTTCCAAATCTTCATTTTCGACATCGGTTGCCCCGACTGCATTTTGGTCAGCTCGATCCCTACATTTTCCAGAATCACGACTCACCAAAAGCTTGGAAACCAATTCCGAAACCTGCCAAATTCACTTCTTCCCAAAATATTGTGCCTTCCACAGATCCAGATTGATACGTCAAATTGGCGTCGACTCCAGAATCCAGGGAGAGGGAATTGTCAAAGAGATACGGCGAATTCCGACAATCGCTCGATGAGCAGTCGGTGGTGGCAACCCACTAACTTGATGCGTCAGTATATGTCCTGGAAGATAACGACATAATTTACCATGTCCGATGATCCTAAATCCACTTGCAGATTGACATACTGGGTACTCCCGTCCTCCTCATATAAAGCTCCTTTCCGAAAAGCCCTCTTTCGTCTAGAATTATCGTCATCATGTCCAAAAGCCATTTCGACACTGTACACCGCCTGCGTATCACTAGTCCCCCCCATCGTCATATTCAACACCACCCCCGGGACATATGCAGAGGACGTGGATTTCGATGCAGTAGCGGTGTCAGTCTTTTTCGAGGCAGAATAAGACCATAATGAAGTGAAGCTTGGGGTATATGCTTGTTTTGTCGAGGTGGAATGGGTTGAGGACGTTTTTGATGACCATACCGATGTGCTCGTACGATTTGAAGTGTAGTACGGTTCGGAGGCGTTGAAAAGAGAAGTTGAGGCGTTGTATTCGGAATATGTAGAGGTTGAGGATGGGTTGTAGGAATATGATGAATTTGTAAAAGAGGCGGTGGTCGCAGGATAGTAATCAGAAGTGAATGTCGAAGCGACGCTTTCATTATACGTGGACGATGACGACCCATGCAAGTCTCCTTCATTCTCCTGCCGTCTTGTCACTTCCCAATTTTTCAGCTTGCTTCCATTTAATCTGCGCATTGCAGCTTGTGTGACTTGTGGTTTTCGAGCGTCAATCGGGTCTGCTGGAAATGTATCCAAAAATGGACATGAGGTTGAGCATTGGATTGACGGTCTGAGTGAAACCGTAGGTACCGGGATGGATTGGTAGACGTATGGCCTTGAGCTGGGTCCAGCAACGTGTTGGTCCTCATCTCGAAGGATACGCATGGCGCGAGGGTAAGGGAAATGTGTCTGTTTAGGCAGAGTCGTCAGTTCGCCAAGCTTTGACACGAAGACTGGTGGATGACGACGCGGGAGGCGAAAAGAACGTGTTATACACTGGGGATGATAGATCCTTGAACTGGCACTGTGTGGGGACGACCTCTGACAGTGAGGAAGGAGACAGAGCCATCCGCTATTCGACGATACCCGGCACAGCCTCGCCGGACAAAAGTAAACTAAGACTCACCTCGTTGTTCCCGCCCAATCACACAATGTGTATTTCGAGCTCCTCCCAGTGTGTGTATTCAGAACTGGAGATGTCGGGTACGCGAGCAGTAACGGCACATGAAATGCGATTAGAAAGTGAATGGGCGTCCAAGTGCGAGCGTCAGTTGATTAATGGCCTTTGTGACAAAAAGCGGTGAGGGCTGATCAATTTCTGATCGGAAGTACGTCGGATGACTGGTCGAATAAGCCGATGACTGGCGACTCGGTCGGTGTGGCGGTGAGGATGCCGAGGGCTGAAGGAGACACGGATAATTGAGGCGAATGTGGGTTTGTGGATGGACTGAAGAAGGATACGGATTATACGGACTGGACGAGTAAACGAATAATAAAATGAATAATAGGAGAGAGCGAACAGGGCGGAAGGCGGAGGGAGGGCGCACGAAAAGAATTCAACCAGCGCAAAACGACTGGGAAATCAGGGACACAGGAACAACTGGGGTAGGGCAGACCCCTCTCCGCGTCAGGCATATTTTATTTCTCCGACACCATTCTTTTTTGGGATCCGCAATTTTTTGTGGACATCTATGTATGTGATCCAGTCTTGAGTGTGCGCTTCGCGCGGAGTGTAGACCAGAATATGGCCATACAGGCCGTCGTCCTTCACGGGCTCCGCAGACCGACTCGCAGGACTGGAAGACAAGAGACGAAAAGAAGCGGCCATTCGTTGTTTGTGGCCGAACTCTTCGGTCATGTGCCTTGGCAGGATAATAAACAAACAGCCCCGGAAACATTAATAATAAATTAATGATGATTTTCACTCATCGCACTTTCATTCGCCGCTTTCTCTACTCAGTCTCTCCTGCTCAGTGCTCGGCCGGCCCTGAAATATATACTTTTCTTCTCCTCCACTCGTCGGTGTACCCTCTTCATCCCCCGTCGTTGGTCGCTTCCGCTACTACCGAACATTCCGTGTTATGCGTTGTTTTCGCGTTTCATTGATGTAAAACCTCTCATTCACCTTCATCATCACCCATCCATCCCTTTCGGCTTCCTTCACATGTTATTTCTTGCTCTTTGCTTCCATCTTCCGTCCTGTCCTGTACCTTGCACTGCACATTATCATCATCACCAAACATTAATCGTACGCCGTCCATAAGCGGCGAACCCGAACGATAAGTAGCGAGAGTCTCATTACCTTGGAGCAACATCAGGTCAGACATGCAGGATATATATTGTACAATGCACATCACCTCACACATGTCACAGAGCTCTTCATCATTGTGCCATCAGGTGTACTTATCAAGTATAGATTATAGAAGCGTACTGCACGGTGCGCTGTCGCGCCTATCCTTAAACTTTAATGTGTTAATCTTCTATACCGCCAGCAGCATTGCTTCAGAGAGTATTGTAGATAACATAATTTAGCTGCCCTTTCTCGAAAAAGCGAAATGTTCCCTTGTATCATGGAGGTACGTTCCCATCCTTACACTCAGCGTCACCATTTTGATGTCTAGGCAGATCTTCCTGTGGTTCCGTCTACAAACGAAAACCATAAGAGCTTTTTCAGATTAGATCCGGTTGCATGACAGAAACGGCCGCTTCTTCACTTTTCAACCCACCATATATGACCAAACTTTCTTTGTGTTTCGCAGAATGTAGTAAAAAATGCATGGGATCTATGCAGCCTGAAAAAAAGGAAAGTCATGGCAGCTTACACGGAAACAGCAGTGACGTGAGTTAGTTACTGGAATGAAGAGCTTGAAAGAAGGCTGGCGCTGTTGATTACTGTTTCCGTACTTCTTTTATCATCTCCTTTACCACATTTCTACAGGTTAATGGAGATGTATACCCTGTAATTTGTAAATAAAGGCTCATCCTACTGCGTATTTAGGCCTTGATAAGACCATAGGCCATAATGGATACTGTTTCGGCTCCGATGGAGGAGGAGGTCCAGGTTTCTTCCGTCTTCCTCCACAGATAGCACCAAAAAGCTCCCCTTGGCCTCCGGCCTTTTTCCATCGCCAATAAGCCCAGAAAAACCATATGAGGAACTATAATTAATGTCAGTTTGGGCATGAAAAAAGTACCAGGGAGATGAAGACTGACCAATGCCCCTAAGCCGCCTAATATGCCGCCAATAATGGCAGCTGTAGAGTCACCTCCTGAGCCCTGATTGCTGTTCGTGTTTCCATCTCCAAAATCTGCAGTTGCCGTACTTCCTTTTGCCAAGCTCGTCGTCGTGCTTCCTGAGATAGTAGTGTTCCCACTTCTATTGCTAGTACCAGGTTGAACGGCCACAAAGTAGTCCAAGGCCAGTAGCATCCCATCATTTTCGTTCGTAATTTTGACTGTATGTTCATTCGAGGCATCGAGATAAGTGGTGAAGAATAGCAGAGTGTGGTATGTTTCAAATGTTGTCGAGGCGTTGTAGATGCCAATAGTGATCGAGTCGATTGAAATTGAAAAGCAGCCAAATTCGGGCCCTGTCATGCCGAAGATGTAGATAGCAGAGCCTGTAGTTCATGTCAACGTGTTACCTTCCGACGTGTCTGTCTACTGGGAAACGAGTGAAGGAAATCACGAATAGTCAAGAACGAAAGAACTACGAAGGAAAGGTTACTCCAGCCCGTCGGCCTGACGAGTAGTACGACGAGTCCGAAGATAGCGGGTGCCACCGCTGCTAAGTGAGCGGGAGGGACTGACCTTGAAAGGTGAAGCTCGCAGATGCATCTGCGCTCGACGTGTAGCTCACCGTATCTTGGTAGAAGGATCCTCCTTTTATGACAGGGACAGTCGATTGTGATGAGGATGTAGATGCAAATCCGCTGTAAGTGACTTCAGATGAAGCATCGTCAAGGGTTGAATTGTATGGGCTCCTGACAATGTGACAGAAATCAATTCTTCATCAGTCTACATTCCGTTGGCTTTTCTTAAATCCCTCACACCTACCCATATGAAACGACCTGCGTATTCAACTTGACTCCAGTCAATTCAAATCCCGAGGATGACCCATCTCCAGCACACTCCAACCTCGCCGAATGACTTCCAAAACTTGAAGTAAGCGCTGCGACGCCGGAGCTGGTCGAACAACTTTGGAGTGATCCGTCAAGACCCGCTTGGACAGAGTAGGATGCCGAGGATGACCAGTAAAATGCAATGTCGCCGACTTTGCAACCCGTCAACCATGACTATTGAATGTTATTACTAGGCAACTCACAGTACAGCGAATCTATCTGGACGGCAAACGTTGAAGATCCTTCACATTCGCTTGAGCCATCCTCATTCTGGAACCATGCTGAACCTGAGGCACCATTGCGTGAAGGTGTATAGGCTAATAGCGGTGAGCTCGGTCCTATATACACATCGACACTTGTATCGCTTGAGCTACTCATCCTACTTCACTATATTGAGTTGGCCATTCGCAAACGTTCTATGTCCCTCGCGACTTGGTGGAAATGTGAGATCCGGTGACCTAGTAGCACGAATACACTAGCAGGCTCCAACTGCCACGTATCGTTTCATACACTTTACAACGCTATTAAAGCCTTGGAAACTGGTCTTTTGGTGATACATCGCAAAGGATGGACATCAGTCACAAAGGACAATGGTTACGCGACATTTGTTGTGGACCCCCACACCTCCGAGTCGCATAATTTCAAAGGAAGGAGGGTTATATTGATTGTTTGGGTCTTCAATCGCAAACTTTCCCGTCACGATTAAGATATAAATACCTCGTCGTGGACCGACACTAATCTTCAAACAGCATCGACGAACTACTTGCGAACAGCTTAAAGACCTACTAGCAGCTGAGCTGTACATTGCTTGACGCACATAACAAATACATATAACAAGCAAGTCCCTCCATAACCGTCCACGCTGTACATATGAGATGCTAACTGCCAGCAGAATGATCGTCTACTCCGCGGCTGGCCCTCTGGTTTCCTCCATGCCCTTCTACACCGGCATTTATGGCGGTCTTTATAATGGCTGGGGTCGATATGGCGTTGGACCGAACTATGGAACAGGTTGGACAGGATCCTGGTACGGACCTTACAGCTACATGTCTGGTACCTACTGGTGATCGAGAGATAATATGACATCTCCAAAATACACCATGTTTCAGCAGAGAAGAAAGAGAAAATAAGTGAAAGAAGAAGTGTTTGTTGTTATTCTACTGTACCTTTTTATGAAGCCGTGTGCAAGTAGTTGCGCTTCTGTATCATGACTCGATGTATACCGTGCCGTCGTGCATGACGAAACCGTTCGGACAGGCAATATATCCGGAAATTATAGATGGACACTTAAAGACGGTCGGCTGCACAGCAGGGGTGATTGAAAGGATGGAATCAAAGGTTGATTTCTTGATCAGCCCGGGCTAATCGTAAGTTCATTGACCGGCGATACTATTATATGATGCTATTCGTCAGGAGCTGAAGGCTATAAAAGCTCGTCAGTCAAGTAAATTCCATAGGTCTTCCGTGTTGTGTACAATGGACGGAAACCGCCTCACACTTACCTCATATCGCCATTACGACGGGGAGGATTGCGCAAGATATCCCGCCCCCGCCTTTTGCCATCACCAACGCTATTATTCGTCTCATCCAGAAGCCTTCACACGTCGAGCACACTCTTTGCCATCTCGGGAGCGAACCCAAGTATTCCACGACAATCCTGAAAGAGGCTTCCCCATAGCTAATAACTGCACTCATCCTGGATACACCAATCTAGATCCTGAGAGGGCACAGATGTTTTATGACAATCCTGAGGATAGTTTCCTCTTCGCTGGCGCCGTTTCCCACCCAACAATGCACGCCCACTCTTTACCTCTTTTAGGTCCCGCCCGCCTCAGACCCCACCCTCTTGCTCCAGCTAAACCTCTTCAAGACTTGGGGTTTGGGCCTAGCCCGCTTTTCGGATGGGGGTCAGTCATGCCCCAAGGTCATTCTTATGGTCAGCCAAAGTATCTCAGATACCAGAAACCCGATCACAGGCGATTTTGCTACAGCGTCGGTAAGGCTGAGGTACCTTATGCGTCGCTTCCGGGAGGACCCCTATGGGGTTATGCAGCTCATATGGCTGAACAGTTGGTCAGAAGGTAGATTTCAATAAGCGGATGACATTGTTGCAGTATTGTTGCGGTGGTACATAGTAGTTGTAGTAGCGCGGTGAGACAGATGGCATCGTACAGCTTGATAGGCTTGTTGTAATTTCATACATGGTTGTATATCCGATGAAAATGTATATTCTTCTCATGCTACCATGTTTCTAAACCAGTCAGCCCTTGGTTCTGTGACAAACATGAAAACCGAAAGGTTTTACAGAAATAGAATGATTATCCTTTGGAGTGCGATGGCATGAATATCCTTTGTAAACTCATACTGCCTCCTTTGAACCTGCGCTGTCTAGGTGCGACCATTGATATGTATAGCTGCAGCCGTACGCCAGTGAATATAGAGATGCGGATGTAAGAGACGAGCAATTCAACACGAACATCAAATCGGTCCATCGCCATGGCAGCACAACTTCCGGAACAAATAATGCCGGGCGGATTCCCGAGGTAAGATTGCTCAAAGCTCATCGCTTTTTCTGTTTCGCACGCATTTCTCCTGATGTTAACCTCAATACAGCAGCTTCCCTCAAGACACTCCAGAATATCCCGACCAATACTTTTACAAGGACCAGCAACCACCATCAGAAGATTATAATCCATATTCCTCAGACATCTCACCAGCACCTGGGAATACCAATAATGGTGCACAAGGTCAGCAAGAGGGTCAACGGTCACACGACTACTTTCAACATAACCAACCAAACTCGCCAGCCATTCATCAGCAGCCCTTAGCTCCGGACCCTCAATCGCAAGTGCTTCCCCCTCAAGTACGGCACCAACATCCTTCTTCTCAAGCTCCACAGCAACATCAATGGCCCCCTCCTAATCCGCATTACTACCATCACACAGCGGATCAGGTCTACTCTCCGAGGCAAGACTCGGCGGCCCGTTTCCCCACAAGGAACTCTGAGGAATACGATGGGGATCGCTCCTACCGTTCTCAGCGGCGTGCCAAGAAATATGGGGGGGTTAAAGAGCCAGAGAAGCGAGCCTCACTCTATCCAGCTTCGATGATGAGCTAATTAGTGTCTGTACAGGCCTCAACAGATTCAAATCATAACTCAGGGAAAAGATACCGGATCTAGCTCAACAGACATAGCGAACCAGATGCAAATGATGATGATGAATCAGATGATGATGCAGCAAATGCATTCGCAACAAATGCAAGCAGCACAGATGGCAGCGATGACACAACAGACATTCCAAAGTTTACAAAACAGCGGCAACAACAATAATCAAAACAGCAACCAAAACAACGATTGGGCGCCCAAAAAGAGGAGTCGAAAGTCTAAACCAGCGGTGAATATTCAAAGTGGGTCGCAATGGAACTACTTTCATTCAGGTTTCTAATACCAGTAACAGCCATTCAACACATGTCTGCGCGTAAAAGATCTTCCAAGACCAAGGTCATTCAAGCTGCTTCGCCTCAAGCTCCCGAAATTGTCGTCCTTCGGCCACCCCGTGAGCTACAATTCTACCGATACAGGGCTTCTGAAAGTTTATCCATTTTGCTCCAGCTGCTGCTCCGCCAGCGCCACCAGTTATAGCCCCTCCCTCAACTGCCGAATATGTCGATAATATGGCCATCGACAATTGGCAAGAAGCTACTATCATTTTATGCTTTGCAGCTATCGGATTAATTTATTTGATTTGTTCGCGAGCTAACGATAAAGGCGACGGGAAAGAAAAGAAACCAGACTTGGCAAAAAAGCACCTGTCCTGATTCTTGTCTTCCTTTGCAGGGTTCGAAATATTTTTATTGTACTTATCATCTATCTTCTAGACTTTGGGTGTGAATCCACTATGCCAACCATTTTTGCTGGCCAAACGGAGTAGAATAGCTGCCGAGAGATCGACGTAACATTCTTTCATCTGTGAAGCACTTTGCTGTCTTCCGCGACCTCCTTTCAGCCTTCCCTTCACATTAACAAAAAGGATAGGGCTGTCAGTCGCAGCAAATCTGGAGTCGCGGTGTTAGGCAAAGTTTTAAAAGGTTCAGGTTGGTATTCACAAATTTATTGCGGTTGGCGATATCCGGAAAATGGAGCCGTACCCCTCCTATGAAGAGGGGTTACCTTCAGAATACCTCTCACCCGAATATATTGATCCCCTATATATTCCGACACCAGAATACCTCCCATCCGACGAGTACCCACCACCAGCAAGGTACGATATTCCGATGGATTATGGACACCCCGAAGGTTACCAGCCACCATTTCAGCCAGTGTATCAGTTTGTTCCTCAAGGATACAAAGACAGCGATGCGCTCGATGGCATCATTATAGACGATCACTGGATAGATCCTAACATTGACGATGAGGATGATGTGTGGTCCGAAGAGTCTTGGATCCCATATTCATCGCATGCAGTGCCCAACCTCAGAGACTCCGCAGTCTCCCCAACAAGTCAAAGTGGCAATCAGCAAGTAGTCATTGCTCCCCTAACCAATTGGTACCCAACGCCGTCTGACCTTAGACAACATTACTGTGACCTGCATCAATCAGAGTGTCTGCATCAGCAAATGCCTGTAGAAACAAACTCGACTGAGAGGAGTAATACTACTCTTGAAGATGATCTGACCCAGGGCACTGACCTGAAGCACATCGATTGGTCAGGAGTCGGACTCGCTTTCACTTTACTCCTTATTATTCTTTTCGCGATACACGCGAGCTGGTCAGGCGACGATGAGGAGGAGGGGGAGAACAAGGGAAAAGACAGCCCAGGGAGTAGATCACACAGTAAAGACAAGAACGAATCGAGTAAAAAAAAAGGAGAAACGAAGAAGGAACAAAAGGAATCAAGAAGCGACAAAGACAACGAGAAAAAAGAAGCAGGAAGAAAAAACGGTGATGAGAAAGATAATGATAAAGACAAGAAGAAATCAAGTTCAAGGATCTCTTCAAAGAATGACGCTGCCGAGGGTAATGATGACAAGGGATCTTTGAAAGGTAAAGGAGAAGGGGAGAAGAAAAAAGATGGGAGCAGCAGCAAGTCTAAAAAACCCAACGATGACAAGAAGTCTTCCGAGAAAAGCGACAAAGTTGATGGCGACAAGAAATCAGATCCGAAAAAAGATGACAAAGCCGAAGGATTGGAGAAGAAAGACGTTAAGAAGAAGTCTTCGTCCTCAGACGACAAGAAGGAAGACAAGAGGGGCAGTGGTGGGGAAAAGAAGGAGGAAAGGAATAAGAAGGAGGAAAGGAATAAGGAAGATGAGAACAAAGCAAGCAGGGGCGAGAAAAAAGAAGATAAGAATTCCAATAGCAGGGAAAAGAAAGACGACAAGAAAGCTGCTGGCGATAAAAAGGAGGATAAAAAGGCAACAGGGGAAAAGAAAGATGAGAAGAAAGCAGCAGGCGCAAGTAGAAATAAGGACGATAAGAAATCCGCTACAGGCGAGAAGAGAGATGAGAAAAGGGCTGTTGGAGCAGAAAAGAAAGATGATAAGAAAGTTGCCGCAGCAGACAAGGACGATAAGAAAGCAGCCGGAGGAAACAGGAAAGACGACAAGGAAGCAACTGGAGCAGAGAAGAAAGCAGCTGGAGCAGAGAAGAAAGATGATAAAAAAGCCGGAGACACGAAGGCAGAGAGAAAAGTGGAGAAAAAGGAAGTGGAGGGAGAGAGGAAGAAGGACGATAAGAAAGTAGGAGAGAAAAAACATGACGAAAAAGTGGCCGAAGGTGACAAGAAGAACGACAAAAGCCAAAGCGGACGAAAGAAGCACGATGAGAAAGTAGGAGAGAAAAAACATGACGAAAAAGTGGCCGGAGGTGACAAGAAGGACGACGAAAGCCAAAGCGGACGAAAGAAGCCTTCTTCTGGAGATAAGGAAGGTGGGGACAAAAGGCTTGACCATAAGAAGACAGATAAAAAAAATAATGAGGAGAAAGACGACAAAAAAGCTGGAGAGAAAAAGTCTGGAAGCAAGGAGGGCGATAAGAAGCCGGGAGACAAAAAAGGTGACAAAAAGGCGGAAAATAGGAATGAGGAAGCTGGTAAAAAGCCTGCAAACGAGAAAGAAGCGGTCAATAAGCCAGGTGAAAAGAAAGAGATGGATAAAAACCCTAAAGATAACAAGGAAATGGACGAGAAACTGGCAGGAGACAAGAAAAATGATGGGAAAAGTGAGAAAAAAGGAAAAGGGTCTGTATTAGAGGAAAGGGGGGGAGAAGGAAAAGGCGACAAGAAGGAATCGAAGAAGTCCGGAAATGACAAACGGAAGCATGAAAAGAAGTATGAAGAGGACAAGGAAAGAGAGGGGACGAAAGAAGAAGGCAAGAAGGATAAAAGCGAACAGAAGGATGATCCAAAGAAAGATGGAAAGGGATCATTAACTTCTGGGTCCAGCAAAACGAAAAACGAGAAAGACGATGAAAGATCGTGGTTCAGTTCTCATATACTAATCGGTCTCTTGCTTCTTCTTCCCTTGCTTGCCATGACGGGCCGATCTCGAATGCCTATCATCTATGACCCGGCTGCGAATCGCCCGTCCATTCTGACCGGTAGTGGGCTTGGAGATATACTTGCGTCACCCGTTATGGCAGCTTCGAAGGGTCTAAAAAGGGCAACAACCAGTCCAAGGGCAAGCTCGTCTGGCGCTCGATGGGTAGTCAATGAACAACCTGAACCAAAAGCACACATTCACATTAACAATGTCAATTCTCAGGGAAACGGTAATCCCATCAACATAAGGGAACCATCGAGTGAACCGGCGGTTGAGATTACTGTCGAGGAATCATCGCTTGCTGCCGAGCAATTACTCAATCGACCGCATTCTCCTCCTGTGCTGGAGGAGGAGAGAATTTGGGAGCCAATCAACTTTCGTTTCACAGGTCCTGCAAATCCCGATCGTCTTTGGAACATGATTTTTGCATGTTTCATAGTTGCGTTGCCGTTGATCGTAGACCAGGTAATGGATTACCCCGAACGCAGGTACTCACAGCCAGATTATCTTCCACCAGCCTCCCAACTCATCCTTCTAAGTGCCTCATTCCTCATCTGTGCAGTTATCGGCGACTGGCATTTTGGCTGGTCAAGCACCATCGCCCCGTTTGCAGAAGTCTCCATATCAGGAGCACAGCGCGGTTTGACTCCGTTAATTGTCGGTGTAGTTGAGACAGGCGAGTCTCTAATTTGGAGTCTTGAAGATGTAATGTTCGGAGATGGGAGAGTCTTGCTGGGAATGGGCCTCGCCGCTCTTGGTGTGGTTTTGTTTAGCCAGAGACAGCCTAGTCTGGACGTGCCAAAGACTGACTACGCGTCTAGTACTGTTCAAGCAATGTATTTCTTGGGTGCCTTGTTGATCGGAATGTTTGTATGGAATGCCTAGTCGTATCCGAAGTGGTGAGTACTTTGTACGAGGTCATATATGTTTATCACGCACTAATCACCCATCTTATTCTCTTGCAATATAAGATGCTGTAAAGCCTATCAGAATCTTGCTAGAAGTGCTACTGATGAGTGCGGGACGTCCACTGATATGAATGTTATGACTCGTTCCCAACAAGGTCCGGTCTTGAAGACGAGATGGAAAGCCGTAGTTTATTAAGCAATGAAGTATGTGTATGATATGCTCCTTGACACTTGTCCGTCGGTGGATGGTATAGGGCGGAAGTATTTATGCTTGGGAAGATCAGGCAAGCTTATATACTAGTGAGTTATGTTTATGTAGAAGGGTTGTGCAAGGTAAGACGAGAGCGAGCAATGGGAGCTCGAGGACCTTTCCCAAAGTAACTTATGAAATACTGATCTTCAAGGGAAAGGAAATCAAGATCGCGGAGGACGGACCTGCAAGTATTGTGGAAACTGTAAAAAGATGACGACTATGATGGAGGGAGTGGAAAAGCAGGATGACCGCTTGAAAATTGTCAGCTGGCTCAAGTCAGTCCTTTGCCAATTTTGCAGATAGGGAATGTAGTATGTTTTGTTAATCGTGCCGGTAGCAACTCGTGCCATGAGTTTCTGTGGCTGCAAAGTAATGCTGGAAACCTTAGGAAAGCACATGTATAATCCAATAATAAAGATATGTTTGACCTCTTCAGCGCATAATAGATGTACCAGTTGCATATACATCAGATGTACCATGAGCTTTCTGATTATTACAAGACCCGATAATCGTTTCACCGCTAAAGTATACACCAAGATACTCAAAACCCTATCTCAATAACCCTCCAGACAAATAATTAGATAACCTATAAATCCTTTAAACCCTTTCCTTTTCCTTTTCGTCAAAGTGCTCCAGGTGCTCAGCTCCATGCTTCTCCTCCTCGTCGAGTGTTCGGCCTTCGAGCTCGACTGCTCGTCTCGCAATCTCGGCCTCTCGTTCCTCCTTGGTGACGGAACCAAAGATGACGTCCATAGACTCCAAAGAGACACCTGATGTCTCGGGAAGGAACATGGCGAGACAGAACGAAATTATATTGATAGCAGCGAAAAAGAAGAACTAATCGCACTGTCAGCTCTTGAGATAAATCATAAAACAGTAATTGCTACTTACGATCCCACCCTTAGGCATGTGAATGACCATGAGAGGGGTAGCCTTGGTAACAGCAAAGTTCCAGAGCCATTGGGTGGCGGCGGCAGTCATGAGACCATAATGACGTGTGCGGTTGTTGAAGACTATTCAAGCTCAAGTCAGACGCCTGTTTATACTGTAAATGCTACAATCACTCACTCTCAGAACAGATAACCCATGGAAGAGGACCAACAGAGAAGCACTGTGATGTAGGTTAGTAGCGTTTGACAAATTGACAGCTTATTGCTCACGTAAGGGATGACGAAAAGGTAAATCATGACAGCTGGATTATGTCAGTATTTTTTTATTAAAATTATTAGAATCTTATGAAACTCACCCATAGCGATGGAAGCAGCGGAAGTAGTAGTGGCGTTTTTGTCAGGAAGGTGGGTGTTGAAGATGGCACCGATGATCCAAAGGAACAAGGACATAAGGCTGACACCCAAGAGCAAAGGCTTCTTCCTGCCGAATCTCTCAATACCGAAGGCGATGAAAGTACCGGTGGCAATAATCTTGACGATACCGTAGATACCACTGGCGAGCAATCCAGACTTGCTACCTCTGATACCTATTATAGAGTTAGTCAGCGTGATTCGCCTGCTTACATGGAAGTGTTAAGACATACCGATAGACTGGAAAATAATGGGAGCATAGTAAGAAATAGAGTTCTGACCACTCCATTGCTGAAGGGTGAAGACAACGAAAGCGATGATGAATCGGATGGGGTTACCCTTGGCAAAAACTTCCCTCCAAGAGGCGCCCTTGGTAGCCTCCTCCTCCTCCCTGATAGCAGCGGCGATTTCAGCATATTCAAGCTGAACAGACTGGTCGGTGACGGGAAGCTTCCTAATCCAAGCGAGGTTGGCAAGTGCTCTTTCGTCCTTGTGCTTGGTTGCGAGCCATCGAGGGGATTCTTTGAGGAGAGGCAAGAGCATGACCATGATACCAACAGGGACGAGCTGGAAGCCGATGGGGATTCGCCACACAATGTTCCCTCGGTTTTGGTCCATGAAGCTGTGGAACATCAGCAAAATCAACAAGCGTTTCCATCTAAAACAAGACACGTACGTTACACCATAATTAATCCAGTAGGAGAAGGCAACGCCGATGACGACAATAACCTGGAACATACCAGTGATTCGGCCACGAATTTCCTTAGGCGCAATCTCACCTGTGCTATCGTTAGCTTCTGCGACCACAGGCAATGCTAAAATCACTTACTGGCATAGGTAGGGCAGACAGCTGACATGAGACCTACTCCGAAACCCGAAGTGAATCGTCCTCCGTATACCCATGACAGCTGAGAGCTGGCCGCAGTTTGGAAGCAGGCACCGATGATGAAGATCCAGCATCCAACTGATAACACATTAGCTCCAAACCAACTGTACCCTGGAGATTCATAAATTAAATTAACTTACCCATAAGAGAGTACTTTCGACCCAACCAGTCGTTGACCCAAGCGGCAATAATGGCACCGAAGAAGGCTCCGCCTTGTAGGATAGCAACAATGTTACCCTGCAAATCCGCAATTTCGTCACTGGTTCCAGTGATGTTAAAAGATGTGGCAAAAGAAGAAAGAGCGATGACGCCTCCACCAAGACCAGTATCGTAACCGAAAAGGAAGATACCTAGGAAGCCTACACTAGCGAGCAGATACGCTCGAGAGTGGGCATGCCATGGTCGTCGCTCCGAATCAGATGTGGGAACCATGGAGGCCTCCATTGCTTCCTGGCGAAGGCGCTTAGATCTGTGATAATGTGGCTGTCAAAACTTGGCCAATGTGGAGTAACTCCGGTTACTCACCCAAAACCGACCATCTTGAAGAAGAGTGATCTATTACTGAGTCCGCGTTAAAATTGAAGTTGGTCAAGTAAGACTCAGGTGGGTAATACTCCGTATCAAGAGGCGAAAGCGTTTGAGTATGAAATCCACTGATTGGCTTGATCTGCTTTTGCTTCTCTTAACCTCTCATGTATATATAGCATTCCCAGGACCCATAGCGTCAGTTAGCCGCCCATAATAATAAGGAGTCGTCCGTCACACATGACATTCAACGGGCCGTCGGTGACTGTCGGTCCGAAAAATTGGAGCGTCTCCTGATAAAAAAACTCAAATCAAAGTATTTGATTGCCACCTTGATAAATCAAACAAGGCGGGGAAAGGATTAAGCAGCGGTCGACGAAGAGAAGGCCGAAACATCGAAGCCAAAAAGGTTTAGAAATTCAATTCGCCGCCGCAAAACATGCAAGGGCCCCAGCCCCACCCTGAAGGTTCCCCAGGGGGTATTTGGGAGACCCCAATTGATTGCAGATGTCATGTGCCTTGTTCGCTATGTGCCAAACCATCTTCCGGGCAAAATGGAAGGTGATATGATTGCCAAAAAGGGCACAAACAGAAATAAGGAACGCTCGTTTCTGCCTGCGGTCCGCTGCCGTATGCATACGCTCTCAACTCTGATCGTTGATCTCTCTCATCTTCTTCCCCTTTGTGCCTTGGATAATTGTATCATCACTCCCGGCCCGAGATCATGACAGATGGCGGGCGGACGCTCTTGGAAGAGAAAGGAGGAAGAAGACACTGGCCCCGTCCCTACTATTGTTCATTGCTGACGCTGCGCAATTCGTTCCTTGCTTTTGTTGTGTCTGGAATTTCCAACTGATTTTCCGGGCTGAGCCTGTGGAACCGGAATATGCGCAGATACCCGCCCATGTGGCATGTGGTTTGCTTAAATTAGAGTACTTGGCAGGAGGGGACCACCAGGAACGCCTGGGACCCGTGCCGCGTTTGCGAAAGCTGCCGGCGGTCCGCTCCTGCGAGATAATATAGAAGTTCAATACAGAAACTTGGCCTCGTGACCTGCCTCTTGATCGAGTATTTATTATCTGTATCGTAAAGAGGATTTTGGGGCATGATATCCCTTTTTACAAACTTATGCTGGGTACCTTACAACTTATTGGGCCACACCCCCTTTTATTGGTCCAATTCTAGAAATCGCGTATAGACATAAATCAAACAAGTACAACATTTCGTACCGGGATAAGCGGCCGTATGAATAGTGTAATAACTGCCTCTGCCATCAAGAGATTAAATAGGAGCCGGACCGGAAACCGGAAAAGAGATAAGCAATTAGAAGTGAATAGTAGGCAATGAACAGTGATCAGTAAGCAGTGGGCAGTGAGCAGCTAGCAATGCGCAGTGAGCAACTAGCAATGTGCAGATGATGACCTAGGGTCTCGGCAGCACGTCTCCGGTGGTCTTTTGTTTGTTGACATGGTTGGCAGTTTTTACATCTTTGAAATGACAAATGGAAATGGGAAATAAAAAATGGCAAATGGAAACGATGAAAAGTTAGTTCAACGAAGAAACATGAGAAGATTGTACGTGTAACTCATGGGAATCCTTCTCTCGAATCACGAAATAACGCTCATACGTACTTCTGTACAATGGGTGAACTGTTATCCCGGGTGCGACAGCTGGTTCATGAGATAACACTTCTGACCTAATCGGCCACCTTGGCGTGTTAATGAGTTGGAAGATGAAGGGGGGGTTACTACGCGGTGAAAAAGCTTATGAATTGGGAAGGCCACTCTGAATCTTTCCCCCTAACCCTTTAGCCCTCTTTTCGCGGTTACGAATCAGGCGAGATAAATCATAAGGCAAAGGGCACTCCTGCAAATGTCGTAGCAGTCCCCAAATCGGTTCCATATATCCTCAAACTCTCTTCAGTAGGCATTAATATTTTCAGGGCCCATCGTAAGCAACCAATCAGCCCATGCCCTTGCGTACGCTCCACAGATGACAATAGCTGACCATGTCGATACAGGCCCCATTGGTCAGGATCAGCAGACCGTTGGAAGTCACGTCGAGCTTGGCTGAATATTTGCCGCGACTGAGCATCGAATGCTCGGATTGTAGCCAAGTCGTCGACGGAGATATCGCTTTCGGCTAAGGGAAATAATGGTTGAGGAGTGTATGGAGGCGGGAGAGGGCCATTACGTTGGATCTGTGTGCATTGGGGAGGAGGTATGTCCACGGAGAATTGAGGAGTCATGCTGAATAATTCAAATACTTTCTATTTGTGGGTTATTGGTGAAGAGCGTGGAATTTGACCGTTGGGAGTATTTTGTGTTGGCTACAGAATTTCAATACTGAAGAGCCAGAAGCCTTTTTGCTCATTTAGTACGTGAAACACATCAGAGGGTCAACAAAAGTGGTCATGTCAGTTGTCAGAAACAAGTGTCGGAGTAGGGAAAGAAATCAGCGAAAAGTCTCGTAGGCGGACCTTCAAATAGGAAATGTCGATCCTTTGCCTACGTAGTGAGACAAAGGTGAGGTAGGTCAGTATATATTATTATGATTCTACTCAAACACTGAAGAAGGGGCTACACAATGTTTCGCCCCGCTCGCATATTTCATCTGCCCACCCCCCTCATCACAACCACGTACCATATCGTTGGCGGAAACCTGATCGCCATACACGTCTCCCGGTTGCGACTAAAACGGGAGTAATCATCATCTCCGTGTCAGCAATCAGTGTTGTTCTCGCCTCTCAACAGAATTTTCACCTTACATTGTCAATCCTGTCGCACACAAACGCCGAAGAAGAAAATCAGAAGGACAGTCTTCTAACCAAAGGAGTGACACCCATATCCGTAATTGTCATCAATCTGTCTTATCTATGAATCCTTTCATTGGGCGGCGGAGGGAGATACCGGAGTCGCGTGTCGGGTCGCTGGTGTGCAGCGCAGACGTCGGAGGAATGCATAATGCGTGGACATCCATTCTGTTTGTAGAAAAGATGGACTAAATACGGATGCCACACTCGGTGCGGCTTGAATCGCCGCGGATGTGTTGACAGGCGCGTAGCTGATTGTTGGTAGGAGTGCGATGTCAGTGGCACAGCGGCTGGCAGTGACGATTTCAGCCTGTCTCTAATTCGATCTACTTGATCAACAGCCATCAGCTTCCTTGCCTAATAGACACATCATCTTTCTCCCGCCACCCAATCCAGATGGTCATAGCCCCTCTCCACATCCCACAGGCGCATAACAACCCATCTGTCTGGATCTAGCTCCAAGCTCAGCGCACCGCCCTAGCATCCTCTAAGTAAATACCTTGGGTCGGCCTCGCCACGCTTCAAGCTCTTTCCGCATTCTACATCCTGCTATCCTCCTACAGTCTTCTTCCCGGCAGAGGAACTCTCCGGATATTCCATCCTAGACAGTCAATTTCTGGTTCATTCGCGTCACAGCAACATCATCATATTATTTAGACGTCAACATTATCCCGTGATAATGACTTCCTTCAATCCTGCTCCTGCGCAGATACAAGCTGCTCAAGACCATACCTATGGAAGCATGCCCACACCTACTTATATGGGAATGGTTGATACTGGCGCACAGTGGGACTATGTGGGACGCAGAGGAAGCAGTAGAAGGTGAGCAGCAATTTGTCGCGGATTGCGAAGGGCAATGCTGCGTCTTACATCATACATCTTGGACTCTGGAAACCATGCTGATGTTATACCCATATTGCAGTCGAGAACCATCCGCTTCTCCTCAGCGAGCAGCAACGGAATCTGGCATTCCTCGAACTTCGACCCATGCAGCGAGCGCTTCCGCGAGTTCATCCTACGCTCCCGTCGCTGGCGCATCTGGTCAAGCGTCTTCCGCTCCTCACGAACCCACGATAAGAGAAGAAGCCACAGCAGTTGTTGACAGAAGTATGCGGGCTCATCAGCAAACCACCGGACCAAGCAATGGAAACGGGAACTCCCAACCAAAGAAGTCCAAGGTCAGGATGGTGGGAGATTGGCAGCTGAACAAGACCCTGGGGGCGGGAAGTATGGGTAAAGTGAAGCTGGCGACCAACATTGTGACAAAAGAGAAGGTCGGCATGAAAGTGTTAATCCGGATACCTCATGGCTAATCATTGTTATAGTGTGCTGTGAAAATTATTCCTCGGTATACCGACGCGAACAGGAAGGAAGAAACAACAAGAACGCCGGAAGAAGTTGAGAAACAGCGGTTGAAGGACGAATCTAAGGAGATTCGAACAATTCGGGAAGCACACATCTCCCTTCTCCTCCATCATCCATATATCTGCGGCATGCGGGAATTTATCTCTCACCAGAACCATCATTACATGGTATTTGAGTTCATCGACGGCGGTCAGATGCTTGATTATATTATTTCTCATGGTCGACTTCGAGAGCGCGCGGCGAGGAAATTCGCTAGGCAAATTGGATCAGCACTAAACTACTGTCATCAAAACTCTATCGTCCATCGAGACCTAAAGATCGAAAATATTTTGATATCAAAGAATGGAAACATCAAGCTCATCGACTTCGGCCTTTCCAACTTGTACTCTCCGTCACGTCATCTCTCAACATTCTGCGGTTCATTATATTTTGCCGCGCCAGAGTTATTGAACGCCAGACCCTACACAGGTCCGGAAGTTGACGTTTGGTCATTCGGTATCGTCATCTACGTCCTGGTGTGCGGAAAGGTACCGTTCGATGATCAGTCAATGCCAGCTTTGCACGCAAAGATTAAACGTGGTGTTGTAGAGTATCCGAGTTGGTTGAGTGCTGAGGTTAAATCTCTGCTGAGTCGTATGTTAGTCACTAATCCAGCGGAAAGGGCGACTTTGGCAGAAGTGCTCAGCCATCCGTTCATGACAAAGGGTTATGACGGTCCCCCCGACTCTTTTCTCATCCGACGCGAGCTGCTTCGCGCCGAAGAGATTGATATGAACGTCGTTGAAGCGATGGAAGGCTTTACTTTTGGTGATGCCAACACCATCTACCGTAACCTTCATAGCATCCTCACCTCTGAAGACTATCTTCACTGTGTTGCTACTTTTGAAGCCCATCGGGAGAAGTTACGCACTTCTAGTCCTGGTGTCTCAACGAACGATCCTAGTGACTCACCGAAGAAGAAGAGGTTCAGCGGCTTCGACCTAAAGAAGCGGTTATTCAAAGAGGACAAGAAGGTCGAAGAGGCACCATTCAAGGAGAAAGTCAGAGATCCGACCAAGGGTTATGATCCGCTCATTTCAATCTATTTTTTGGCGAGGGAAAAGATCGAAAGAGAGAGAGTGTTTGGTCCTGGTTTCTTTGCCTCATCGCAATTGTCGTTGGATACATTTAATACCAGTCAAGGTTACGGTATGGCAGTTCCCAATCTTCCACCACCCGCGTCAACACACGTCATGGGTCACGATTCTTCACGAGGTCCCGACTTTGCCTCTGAGCCCCGACCACGGTCCGACGATGTCCCCAACCCTGTCATGGCCCACCCTTCAGCAGACCGAGAACAGTCCAAACTCGCCGACATTCCTTCTGCCGTCCACCGCCGGCAACCTTCCCTCAGCCAGCCACCGTTACCCAGCAGTATGCCAGCTGCAGTAGAAAGGTCTGCCGACGAGGGTTTGACGAAAAAGTTCAGTATGCTGGGGCGCGGGCCTCGACCGCCCTCTGCCGGTCCTGCAGGACCGTCTCGCTCAGCCTCTACTAAACGTGAGAGCATGACTGCTTCACCTTCCATGCCTATACAAGAGCACCGACGTGCGACCACTGTCGTCCACAGCGACAAATCCAAACAAGAAAGGCGGGTATCAGTCGGCAGCTTTACCAACTCTGTCAGCAAAGCAAGCGGCTTGGCGAGGCGTGCATCCCAGCGCGATCGACCCCCTGCGACACCTCCCGATTCTCGATGGTTGAACGCACCAGCAGAAGCAGAGGAATATCACCAGGTTGAGACTTCGGTTCGGCCGTCGTCTACTCCCCGCGAACCCGAGCCGGATACTGCCAACGAACCTCAAAGCTACGATGATGTCAAACCAAGTTACCTCAAGGGTATCTTCTCTGTCTCCACCACTTCTACCAAACCAGCCAACGTGCTTATCCGAGATATCGCCATGGTGTTGGACAGGATAGGCATCAAGCACCGCCCGATCAAGGGCGGTTTTGAGTGTGTCCATATGCCAAGTATAGACCTTGCGAGTGTGGTGAATGGTGACGAGGCGAGTACTAGTTTGTCGAACGTCCCCTCTCACGCTTCTGGTGCAAGGCGGAAACAGAGCTTGAGACGAAAGGGCAGTAAGGTCAATATGAATGGCATAAGTAGCAATGGTGCTGGAAGTAGGGCAACGAGTCCGGGACCGCATAGAGTCTTGACTGGCAATTCAAGCGGTACGGTCAGCGGTGGCGATGTTGCTCATTTGTCGGTGCCATCAGGCAAGAACCGACATCATGTCGGAACTGTGGAGGAAGACGAGGTGGATGCGTGGGCTTTGGCGCAAAGTGGAGGAGCTGGAAGCAGTTTAATTGTCCGATTCGAGATCTTTGTGGTCAAAGTGAGTCTAGATCGATGTTGTTCGGAGATGGTTAGGATTGAGTGCTGACAAAGAATGAAAATTTAGGTCCCTGTTCTTCCACTTCACGGAATACAGTTCAGAAGAGTGGGAGGTGATGGATGGCAGTATCAAATGTTGGCCAAGGCGATCCTTCGCGAAATGAGATTATAGTCGGGCCGAGACCGCATTATGGTAAGGCTTCTAGATTCTAGACTTCAAAAGCCAAAAGTCTAGGTGGAGGGCAGGGAAGATGGAAAAAAGGGGGAGAGAGCGATCAAAGGTGGATTTATGGCTGTTTATGCTTAGGATGGTTATACTCTTTACAATTTTTTTGCTGTCCGCTGTGGACTGTGGATCTCTAGACTTTGGAAAGCGAGAAAAGGGGAATGCGGAAAAACATATTTTAGGATGATTGCAAATCGCGTCCCAGATCCTTGGTGAAGCCTTGAGCGGTGGAACGGCGGAGTTAATCAGCAGAGAACAGTAAAGTTATCAGATATCAAGATATACCCGACAAGGAAAGAGAGGGCAGATGATAAACGGACAAGGAAAAAGGATAAAAATGGATCTGTATATGATACGTAGATGTATGTTCTTCATGATAGTCTGATTATGCCTTTTGAATAGATGTTAATGAGTGATGTGCGTCCTTTTTTTTTTCCTCGCAATCATCGTTAAGTCAGACGAAATGAAAGTATATACACTACTGTTCGGAAGTGAGCATACACCGATTTCATGTGTATCAGGTGCTGTGCGCTAGACTATACGCCATGGTACCGCATAGCGCATAGTGTATATTTTACATTGAAGAAAGCCGCAGTAGGGCAGCAAGAAGCAGTGCTTCAAGAGATGATGGTGGAGGGTGGAGGTTGAAGATTGGAGAACGGTGGATGGCGGAGGCTGTCGTCTGGCAAATGGCCAGTGCTAAACTGCGCCCTGCATTGGCTGCGGGCTGCTGCACCTTTATTATTATCTCCAGCGATATGTACAGTACAGTATCCCGTATATTAGATCCTGGAAGATGCTATTATACCAGAAGCCTGGAACAAACGAACGACAGGCGGTAAACGAAGTGCAGAGAAAGTCGCGCCAGCGAGTAGTGTCGTGACGACGTGAAGGAGGGTGGTTACGTTTATCGGTTGTAGCTTGCTTTAATTTTCACGTTCCTTTTTTGGTTTTTTCCTCCCTTCTTTCCCTGTTCTCTGTGCCCTGCGTACTCTGCTGTTTTTGCCACTTTGCGCACTCTGCTCAAGTCGAAAACCCGCTTTAAAATCTTTTGCTTCCATCACCAACGTCGCACCGGAAGATCTCGCTCATCGCCGCAGAGGTTCTAGAGCCTCCACCAACGCGTCCACGTCGCGTATATGCGCGTCGAGAACCAATTGAAAAAAAGGCCTGGGAAGGTTTCTCCGAACCCTTTAAACGACCTGGAATGTCAGTTTAGCGGGGTCGTGCATGGCGCCGAGGGTGTGCTTCATTTCACCACTTCTTTCCATGGAATCAGAATTCAACAGACGTTACATGTCTTCTGCGCTCCCCAAAGGAGTAGTGAAGACGGAGATGTATGGCAGCATGTCGGGTTTTATAGAGTCACACACTAGCCCGATTTTTTTTAAATTTCCCATCATTTTTAGCCCGAACTAGTGCCGCAACAATTGACCGTGCCTGATTAGGACTGATTGTCCTGAAAATGCGATGTCAACGTCAAAAAGTTGCGATCGCTACGTTTTGGAGGCGAAATGTGAGGTCGTCCAGCTCGACAGGCGGAAAGTACAACACCCTCGAATGAATATTCAGCCGCCTTCCGATCAGAGCGAATGCATACAATCCAAGTATAAGAACAAAACACTGTCGTCGTCGCAACCCGTTCCCGCATCTTCGTCGTCCATCGCCCACGGACGCCCTCGCACCTCTTCGCTTTTTGATACACAGGCTGTCTCGGAAGGCGCTAGCGGATCAGTCAGGCGTCTTTTTCAGGATCATATATTTTACGGTAGTCACCCATCATGCTTCATTCCCTCCAGCCACAGAATTTTCCAGACGACCTCGGCCGCTCGAACAGCGTGTATTCTTCGCTCTCGCCTGCTACAAATTCTCTGCCTTCCAGCTCCTTTTCAGCTCGCCCCCACTCTGCTTTCGAAACCACCACCCCGCGAGCTCGCCACTCATTTTTACTGCCCGCTGTTGATCGCTCCCCTTCCTCCGACGGTCACTCTCCTCAGCAGTCACAGGCGTTGCGCCGCCCACCCTCTTTACCAAACGCCGCCATTCTTTTAGAGCACAGCCCGGTCCGCAATAGCACTCTTTGCCGGAGCCATTCTACCAGATCTGCAAGGACCAAGTCTATTCGACGCAAGCCTGTCCCGGCCATGGTGCTGCCTGCGGCCGATAAAGAAGTTACAATCGGCGTTGGTCTTCCACCTAACCATCCATTCGCCAATGTCGCTTCACAAGCTATGACGAGAAGCAGCAGCTCGTACGGTTACGAGGACATGCGCTACGGTACGGAGAAGATCCATAACAGATTGGGAACCAGTTCTCAGCTAGCCAACAGGGCGGTAAGTGCGGGAGTGATGACTCCAGTGCCTCCGCACCGGGTGACGAGCCGACCACATCTCGAGCGTGCCTGTGCAAGTTCCCCCTCCACTCCCATCCGCAACACTCAACCGCCTTTCCCTCCGTCATTCTCCGTACATCGTTCGGCAGATCCTCCGCCCAAGCCATTTCCCCGCAGAGACACATCTCCGCATCTCCCCGAACAATATGGGCAGCGTCTGCACTCCCGTTTCCCGGAGTACACCCTTTCCGTCGATCGTCCTCTGCCTCCTGCTCCGACAGACACCGCGTCCATCCGATCCACCGACACCGCACCCCCCTCCGCTGCCACTCATGGAGGTCGTTCCTCCGCTGACAGTGCAAGGATCATGACGCCCATCCATGGTTCCACCCACGAGCAAGTCGGGCACAGTCGGGAGTCATCTTGTAGGAGTGGACACAATGTGTCCTTATCTGTCCCTCCTATTATGCCCAAGAGATTGATGTCGGACGATATCGTCGTCAGAAGCAAGGGTTCGAAAAAGGTTCAGCAAAAGATCAAAGTTCCCAAGAAGGTAATTCTGCTCGGAGGCGAGACTCTTGCAGACGTCGAGTTTAGCGTCGATAAACTGGTTTCAAGGGATCGAGTGCTTGAAGCTTCGACATGTTTTGTGAGAGATGAGAATGGTCTTCCGGTCTGCTTTGGTGATCTCCTTCCGCCCCCTGGTCCTGTCGAAGCTGGCAAACCTACTCCCAAAACTGTCGTCTTCTTCATCCGTACGTTCTGGTGTGGTCAATGTCAAGATTATACGCTTGCCTCTATCTCGGTCCTTTCTCCCGAGGCACTCGAGAAGGCAGGTATCAAGGTGGTCATCATTGGTCATGGGAGCTGGAAGGTCCTCAAGGCGTATAGGAGGTTGTTCAAGTGCCCGTTCCCTATCTATGTGGATGGACCGAAGAAGCTGTACTCGCTCATGGGGTACGTTGTCATGCTCGACCACTAGATGTTTAATACTGACCCATCCATATAGCATGACGAAAGGTGCACCGAAGACAGCACCCTGGGGTCATTTCTGGAAAGGTCGAGCAGAGTATCACCAACGTGCTGTGCCTGGTCAACTCGTCCATGGTATCTCTGTAGGTCTTGCCTTTTATAACGTTGACTTTGCTGAAGGCTCACGCTCGACTTGCAGAACGCCCTCTTCAAGATGCCTGTCAAGCCTCCAGGCGACCTTACCCAATTAGGTGGTGAATTCATCTTCAGCCCTGGGTCTGTCTGCGAGTTCGCACATCGCATGACTCACGCCTCTGGTATGTCATATCGTCCTCTTCTCTTCGTGACGCTGAGCTGACAAGATTCCCTTTTTCTACATGAACTATCAGACCACATGGAAGCTCCCGAAGTCATTCGTCTTGCAGGTTGTGACCACCCAACTGTTGAGGAAACTAAAGCGGTCGAACTCGCCGAATCGCAAAAGGAAGAGCTTGAGAAGCTTCGCATGGAAATGGAGAGGTGGAAGAAGGAGAGGGCTGCCGAGCTCGAAGGGTGAGTTTTTTTTCCCTTTTTCCTTTTCCCTTTCTCTTCTCCGTCCACGACATGCACATATTGATCAGTGTCTTCTCATAGAATCAAGATGCGAAAAGCCGCTCGACGTGGGATTCCATACTCTCGTTCACTGGAGATTGGCCCCCAAATGGTCCAAGTCTACGACTTTGAATATGACTTTGAGGACGGTCTTCAAGTAGCGTATGAGGAAGGAAATGAAGATGAAGCAGAGGCGGTGGACATGGGGGAACATTGGGATGAGAGGTTTGGGAAGGTCATGTCGCCTGAACAGCAAGTCGGCAGAAAGGAGGAAAAAGAAACGTTTGCAGGGATTGGGACAAGAGCGATGGAGACTCGACTCCGACACGAGGCGCGCGGGCAACAACGGGATGATGAGGTTGAGATGGTTTCTCCGGAAGGAAGTGGAAACCTTAACGTTCATATTGGGCCGGTCTCATAATTGGACTTGAAGACATTTAACGAAGAATCATGGTTTTCATATGACGATATCATAGATGATTTTTGTTTCCCTTTTTTCAAATTGAAGGTGTACTGTTATCAATATAATGTCGAATATAAGCTACGAAGACAATATACATCTCTCATGAATTTAGACTGCTCTGGCGATATTGTAAATTGGCAGTCATAATGCTAAAAAATAATAATAAAAATACAAACTGGCGCATGAGTGAGGAAATATCGATACACCCTCCTTTTCTCATCTAAGGGACCAGCCCACTTCAGACCTCACATAAACAAACAAAAGTCCTTTTCACAAATCCCCGTTACCACCCCCACTTCCCCACCCTCTCCACCATCCCATCCAGCCTCCAAATCCGCTCATCATCCTTGGGCTCCACGGTCCCGCGGGACTCCACCTCCTCGTCATCTCCGGCCTATCCTCATCTCCTTCACCGTCCTTCCCGCTCCGCTTCCCCTTCCCTTTTTCATTTATCAGCACCCCCTTCCACTCACTATCCGGCACTTCCACAGGGTTGGGAGAGTGGTAAAGGATAAGAGGAATGAAGACGAGAGGTTCGCCTCGGACGATAGTGATAGTTAGTCCACCGTAAGGATCGGTAGAGTATATTCGTCCGGTCAAGACGTTAATAACGGGGAGAAGACCTTTGTACCCTGTTTGCGACGGGGGGATATGCATCGGGATAGCTCTTGCCCCTCCTGTTATATGACATGACGAAGAACCGTGGTTGTTGAGGATGGAAAGGAGGGGAGCTTTGGACATAACGATGGTATGGTTACCGTGCTGGAAAGGGCGGAGAAGGGCGGGGAATGATGGGGATGACGATGCGATACGGCGGGCGTTATTGAGGGATTTGATCATATTGTATGTAGGCTGAGGTTTTCCTTTGTTAGTGAATGGATATGAAGGACAGAGCAAAGAGAGCACATACAGAAGACTCGTCATATCCAAATAGCCAAATTGCTTCCCTGTTATAGGGATCATCCCCGCCTTGCAGATTATGTTCTTGGCCCGAATAGAGGATTGGATAGCCATCGTTGATGAAAGGATAAACCATCGCATTGCGAATAAGCTGAGCAATATCGTTAATTAAGACATTCTTTGATGTTAGAAGACGTAGAAAACGTACAGCCTGATCATCGGTCTTACCAGCAAACCTGGGGAAGTCATGATTACTGATCAACATATCAATCAGTCTTTCAGCGGTTACAGCAATACGGTCAATAATGAAAGCGACGAACTCGAGAAAAGATCCTAGTGATGATGGGTCTGGGAAAAGTCGATGAAGGAGTTTGATCATGTTCACCAGCTCTGATATCGACCCCAGCGGAGACTGGAATGCCCGTCTATTAAAACAATCAGCATACCGTATTATTAGAATTACTCAACCTAACTTGACTCACTGAATATGCCAGTACGTGGCAAAGTCAAATATACTCCCCATCGCTTCCCTCTGATATAGCGCCAAATACGTCGGGTCTCCATTCAATACTTCTCCCAAACACGCTACACCTGCGCTCTCTATAAAACCTTTCCAGAAATCTTTCCTGACGTGCTTGACAGTGTCGATGCGGAGAGCGTCTATTTGGAACGTGGAAACGAGATGGTGGATCCAGGTGTTGAGCGTGGAGATGACATGGGGGGATTCGGTGTTGAGGTCCGGCGTTTGAGAACCGACCCAGCCTGGATTTGGATAAGGTAAGTGGACGTTACTCTGAGAAGAGAAGAGAAGAAAGGATGCAAGTAAAATATAATTGGTAACATACATTGCTCGATTTCTTCCTGAACATCCCAGTCAGGCTGACAGTACTCGTGGAAATCAGAAGGCGACGAAAAGGGACCATAATCGGAAGAGGGCACGAAAGATACGTGGTCCTGCGCTCCGACATGATTTGCTACCTATTTCAGAAATCCATCAGCTCCATTCATGTACCCTAAATCTTTAAGTGAAGTAATGCATGGGAAGACGACTTACGACATCCACCATAAGATACATGCCTCTATTATGTAGTGCTTGGCTGAGGTCAAGCAAGTCCTGGGGAGTTCCGAAATGGTGATTTAGCTCTTTTTGTCCAGTATGGCCGCACATTATAGAAAAAGTCAAGCACGTATCGCGATCCGTTTAGCTTCCACCATAATATCATTGAGGATCGTGAAACATACCATATATGTTGGAACCCCAGTAGCCATGATATGGGTCCCCGTGAAATGAACGTGCACCTGGGTCAAGTTGGATGTTGGCGACGATCGGCGATATCCAAACTGTGCAGGTGTCAATATTAGTCCCCAAGCGTATCTTCTGCCAGTTCATGGACGAACAGTACTTTCTTAAGCACCGTCGTATCAGATCAATCAACACCGACAGCACAATCCGCCACGCATTCGAACGAACGCACAAACAGGACTAATCACACGCTTGACATAGGTACACGTACTTGTATCGAACCCCATCCCTTTTATATAATCCAGCCTCTGCTCCACACCCTTCCATCCTCCTCCACAGTACTCCTTTTTTGCAACATCACAGGGTGCAATCTGCTGGTCTGGTCGGGCAAAGCGATCTGTAAGGAGTTGGTAGACTGAGCGATGCCGCAGTTCCGATTGGGGTAGGGCGCTGGAAGAGAGAGAAGTGAGGAGCAATGGTAATATGGAGAGGGATATGGAAAAGGGGACGAGCATGATCGTTTTAAGGAAAGATGGAAGGATAATAATGTTTATAAATGGAAAGTCAAGCTCTGTGGGGACAAGTCGTCGCCGCAAAAACAAAAGGTGGAGGTGGAGGCGGTCCGAATATTAGTAGAGGACCGTCCAAAATGTTACCCTCTTAATTATGATGTCCTCTGAACTGTAGCACTACTGTATGATGGACTGCATATTAGCTCCTCATCAAGTCGTTCCTCAGTCGAGCATATAGACAAATGAAGGACACGGTGGGCGAGCGAGATGAAGAAGAGGGCAGTAACTCAAAAAATACTACATACGCTATCCCCTGTCCTGTTCTTTCTCAGTAGGTGAGCATTAATGCCGTGCCATGTAGTTGTAGAAGCTTGTCCAACAACCAGTATAGTCATTGTAAGAAATCGTCAATATTCAACGAAGGAAAAGAACAAACACGTTACGATAATACACGAGTTTCTGCAGACGTATTAACGTAAGGCAAGACAGCATTTGATGTATTTGTTTGATCCCGTCCTTTACTCCGTCGTCGACACCGCACGCAGCTGTTGAAGAACGAAGAGCGACTATTGACCAAGTACGAGTGGTTGCCAAGCAGGACGCTGAGAAAGATAGAAGTGGAGCGTCATAGACATAGACACCCTTTTTGCCAGAGTGTGGCTGTCGGGTGTGACAGTGCTGCGACCCTCTTTCTTCCCAGTGGCCACTGTAGCATCGTTGAAAAGCCATGGTGGTGCATCGGATGTGACTTTCGCGCGGTTGATCCTCGGATAAGTGTGTTTACGTAACCCTATGCACCTGTGTCGGGGTTGTTGCTTGTCGGTGCCGGCGGGTGCAGTGTTGATCTCTGCACTTTGCTTTCCATTGTGAGCTTGACTCATTGTTTCCCGCGTTTCCGGCCTCGAGAAGACAGCGCCCCCTGCCGCCACACACATGCTCCTGTAGTCCTTCCCATATCCACGACCACTCAGCGCCTGCCACGTGACTCGCTCACCACGCCATCAATAGCAGCTTGTCCCGTCCATCTCGTTAGTCGCAACAGCTGTAAGTGAGCGGCCCATTCAAACTCTCCCTTTGCTCTCTACAGCTCTGGCTATGGCTAACGCCTTGCCCAGCAATCGTAGCGCCGATATTCCGCAGCCTTGCCCGCAAAATCTCACGCCCAAAATGCCCTTTCTCCAATCCATCTCAAGCCTCTTTTCAGGCAATTCTTCAAAGTCCAATCCGAACCGCTACAACAACAGGCGCTCCGTTATGGACTCTACCCGCGACGCATTCAGTCTACCGACCACCAATGCTGGTAACATACACTATGGCAACGGGTACAATGATGGCGTGAGTCACGCGATATCATTTTGCTGCGTCAGGTGGTGGCTGACATTGGACGCGTCAAGCCACAATTGGATAGCGCGTCGTCTTCGCCTGGTCCTAGTAGACGTAACAGCAACGCTTACAACAACAATTACCCTCCAAGAGACTTGTTTGTGCATTCCATTTTTTTTCCATCGTCTTCGTTAACGTTCCGCACAGCTCCGCGAACCCAAATTCCTATCCTCCCTTAACCCATACTTTCCACCGACTGCGTAAAACCCTTGCTGGCTCATTCCCCGAACTCCTCGAAACACTCAACCCACCTGTCAATCCGACTTTACTGGCCACCTTTGAGGCCGAAATCGGGTGTCCACTTCCTCGCTCGGTACGCGAGTCTATCCAAGTTGCAGACGGCCAAGACCTCGAGACCACTGGCAACATCTCCGGCTCCGGAGGATTGTTTTTTGGGCTGTATTTTCTGCCCCTTGAGGAGGTTATGCGGGAGTGGGCATTTTGGAGATACGCGGAAGATGACCCTACAGTAGGTGGAAACCCGGCGATATTGGCGACTATGGCGTCTGTCCCTCCTCAATGGATCAAAACTGTCTATGCGTGTAAAGGCTGGATCCCGCTGTTAAGTGATCGAACAGGGAATTATGTCGGTGTTGATCTCGACCCGGGGGCGAATGGCGCGTGGGGACAAGTCATCGTCTTTGGACGAGATTTTGACCGAAAGTGCGTCCTTTGGAATGGGGATGGCGAAGGCGGCTGGGGTAAATGGTTAGCCGCGTTTGTGGATGAGCTGGAGTCCGGTGAAGGATGGGAAGCGGACAAGGCTGCTTCGTCAGATGAAGAGGAGGAGATCGGGTATAGCAGCTATAACGGTGGAGGGACATATGGTGAGGTTGGAAGTGGACTCCGGCTCGCGGGCCAATACCGAGGATGGAATGTGCTTGAAGCATGGTGGGATAGGAGTGTGAGAAAGTGGGAATCATTAGGATTGGGATTAGACATTGAAGAGGTTGAAAGAGGATTAGAAGAGGCTAGAAGGTTGACAGGCTACGGTGTGAGTGAAACTGAAGGGAAAGGGAAAGGGAAAGGAAAGGGCAGAGAGGGGACCAATGGGAACACAAGTAACAGCAACAGCCCGCTGCAAGAAAGCCTTGGTGAGTATACTGCTTCTCCCTAGAGTACGTATACTAATAAGCAACAGGCGGTTCTCAACACCTCGCTGCAGTACCGGGAACTCCTGTAACCCGTGATTCCGATGTTCTCCTCCCACCTTCATCTCCCGAACAACCATCCATCCCCAAAATTAGACATCCATCTCCTTCCCCCGTGAGAGTCATTACACCAGTGACATCTACCATTGATCATCCTCTCAAACCGGGACCACCCTCTACTGTTTCCGGTTCAGGTTCAGGCTCGGGATACCTTTCACCTCCTACTCATTCTCCATCTCGGCGTAAGCGCGCACCTGCCCCTGCACCTACACCCATTGACCTCCCCACACGAGCCGATATCCAAGCCATGTCCGCTATCGCCCAAGCTGAAACTTCGGGTCTCCGCGGTGGCTGGGTGATGAACCTCGATACCTCTGTCGGATCCGCCGCCCGTCGTGCATCTCGTCTGTCTTCTCTCGGCTCGGGATCCCAGGGAAGGGGAAGTATGGATGCGGAGATGGTGGATATTGATCTTGAAGGTGGACGGGCAGTACCATTTGGTTCGCCAAACATGACAGAGGACGAGTTGGAGAGGCAAAGAGAAGAGGAAAGGATGGCACATGCGGGATTGGAACATCGACGGAGTCCCGTGATGCTCAATTCCCGTACCCCTTCTCCTCTCGCCCGTTCCCCTCATTCATCTCATTCCCCACTCTCTCCACATTCCCCCTCTTTCCATTCTCCTCACTCTCCATACTCTTCTCGCCCACCCTCTTTCGAAACTCGCACCGCCATCATCACTACCGAAGACCCTTCCCGGGAAAAGACACCCAAAGCATCTCTTCGCTCACCAAACGCCCCATCCCCATTGGACGTTACCGCAATCCCTCAAAGTGTATTGGACGCTACTAGCATGATTCGCCCCCCGCCGCCTGTAGCAAACAACTCAAGCTTAACAATTCGGGGATACGATGGTGAAGAGAGGGATCGATCTCTTGTACGAGCCAACTCGGGAGCTTCCAATGGTCAAAGATCTCCCCGGCCAGAAAGGTCGGGGACGACGCCCATTCCCGGTTCCGGACCGACGCAGCAGAGATCGATGACAAGGGGCCAGCGGGAGTCTAGCGTCATCTCCACAGATAGCCATGACGGTTTGCTCGAAAGTGTTTCATACCGTAGAAGTGTGTCTCCCGTCTCGGTTTCTGATGCTTCCGCACTTGAAGGTGAAGAGGTAATGGAAAGCCCTAGTACTATCAAGAGTATGGAGAGTGAGAACCAAATAAAGGAGAGGAAGACGGGGATAGAAGAGGGCTTTCAGGAGGTGAGCC
Source organism: Cryptococcus deneoformans JEC21 (assembly GCF_000091045.1). Taxonomy (NCBI): domain Eukaryota; kingdom Fungi; phylum Basidiomycota; class Tremellomycetes; order Tremellales; family Cryptococcaceae; genus Cryptococcus; species Cryptococcus deneoformans. Next base: position 819,075 of record NC_006680.1, read on the forward strand.
TTTGAGAGGCGTTTCGGATGATTATGCCAGGAATGTTGCCAAACTGTGGACTGTTGAGCGTCGTGGGCCAGGTGTAAGAGGACGGGTCAAGACTGTCTTATGTTTTATCATGAGCATATTCAAAAAAGAGATGTTTTCTGCATTGTTAGACAAGCTTTTAGTGCCTTTATTCAAATCCTGCATTGACTTCCATCTTGAAGAGCTTAGGTATATGTAGGAAAAAAAAGGCGGTAACAGTTGGGCGCGAAGAGGCCCAAGGAGAAAAATATAGAGTGCTTATTCCGAGTACGATCATGGACAATAGATACCACTTTCTTTCTTCGCAAAGATAAGCTATATACCCACTTCTTTCTTACCATTGATATTGAAAATGTGTTTTATCTCATCGTACTTTGGCATGGATTTTGATAAGCATTTGCGGGTACTATTTGCGAGTTTATTCAATACACCCATTAAAACGCTTTGTAATATCATGTCTTTATCTCTGCTCCCTTCCTCCTTTGTACTTTTTTTTGGACGGTTGTGCTACTCAAGCAGTTCATTGATGATTCTCATACTGCGAAAGTCTTTTCCGGCTTTCTTGGCAACATAAACGAGAGGGATTTTGTCGCCTCTTTCTCTGTTAAAAGGTGTGATCTTCCATCACAAAAGCAGGAAGAGTTCTGGATGGCGGTTGCGGATGCGTCCGATCCTTCTCGGATAAGAAGATAAGAAGATACATCAAAATTCTTATTGCTCATGACCTTTAACTTAAAGGTACTTATTAAGTTTCCTTCGCCTTCCATTTACCCATCTACCAACTTTCTTATCTCAGTAGCGCATACTACTATTGAGGTCATCATCAATAACTCATATCTCAATCCAGCAATGAGAAATGTCATCATCATTCAACTCTTTAACTTCCTCCCTCCGCCAAGTGCCATCCATTTTCCGCTTTCTCCTTGGGCTTGTCTGCTTCTCACATGATGTTCCACCCTCCTCAGGGTGGTGAGAGTCTGGAAGTGGAACAAGTGGAAAAGAGAAGGCCGGTGATGGGCCTCTGGACGGAAGGGAACAGGAAACAGACGGACAAGTTGTATTTGGTTGAAAAGCAGACTGAAAGGCCCAGTTGGGTTACTTGGGAGAGAGCGAAGGGCGGTAGGTGGGAGGATGAGGAAACTGCACACAAATGAGATGGCGAGAATACATCTTCGACACATCGTTCGTTCAATATTCACCTGGTCTAACAGACCACCCCAGCACACTCTCGCTCATCCCTCCGCTCTTGGCGGAAGCGGCGTGCAAGTGTGGTTGTGGGAAGGAGATGATGAGAGGGGAAGAAGAGACCAGGGGGATTTTGAGAGGAAAGAGGAAGTATGGGTGATCGGAGTTGGGGTTGAGAAGGGACCCTATGCGGGATGCGTGGGAGGAGCAAAAGCTTTTTGGAAAGGATGGGGAGAGTGTGAAACTGGATGATGGGACGGAGATAGTTATGGATGTGGCTGTGGATATGGATGACGAGTCGTTCGTGCCGAAAGGCAATGAATGTGCTTACGCGTGATCTGCAAAGGCAAAATGAGAGAACAGTGTCAAGTACAAGGACGAAGGGGGAACAGTCAACGAAGTTTGCAGAATCTAAAGGAACACCTCAAGAGAGACAAGTGGGCGAAGGAAATAAAAAGGATAACGCTGCTAAGAGGAACTACAAGTAGGTAAGTTCATCTGTTATCTGATCCGGCGGAGGATTTTGTAAATGATCTACCTCCTGGGACGACGGCCAAAAGGACGGTAGGCGCTCCGCCCTCTGCTGCTGGGAGAATTGGTTGTGCCATTACGGATATCCAACGATCAAATCAATACAACACAACCGATGCCCTTGCGCCCAGAGTATAAAGAGCCAATCCAGGGCGATAGTGACAATAACTAAGGCCAAATTTCTTGGGGAGAACTGTCAGGAAACAGTAGGCCATTCCTCCAGACAGGGAAGTTTGCTTGGGTAAGTGATGATTGGGAAGTCGTAAAGGTTATATCATACTGAGCGAACAATTATCGATACATAGTCGTGTATAATAAATACAAGGGGTCGTATGGAGCGCATTATGCTTCGTTGATGGTCTAACAGCACGGTATAGGGATGATACAAATGTCACATCTACGGTGTATGATGAGCTTCTGCATTTATTAGAATAAAAGAGAACCAATCATGGCTTACCGGCATGGGAGAATAGCTAAGTATCAAAATTGCGTCAGGATCACTTCTGATCAAAGGTGCGGTCAAGTGAAGACTTACGAAGACCACAGAGATGACCGGGACATCCGCCTCTCAGTCTCATAACTTCTTCGTCCTGCTGTTTCTCCTGTATAGACTCTCTTGATCCAGCATTCCTAATATCTAGATTGAAATGAATCAACGCAAGAATACGAGTGTAAACAATGACAGAAGACATACCCATGACTCGTTGTGAGATGGGCTGCTTTGCAACGACTGGAGCATCAATTGAGGGCTGTGTGGGGTGCTGATATGTGGTTGTAGGAGGGTACGACATTGTGGATGGTTTTTGGTAGACGATTTAAGAGTTGTTAGTGGAGTTATTTGGAGAGCTTCTTTATATAGATGGCCAAGTACGTAAATGGCACAGCAGCTCAAATTCAAAATGTCAAAACATGACGTAATGACGTCACTCCTGTACCTGCCCAAGAAGAGCCTAATTGCGTCCGCAGCTGAATTAGGCGCACATTTACAAAAGCCCCGGAATATTCTTAGGCGCGCTTATCTTTATATCGAAATCTGCCGGAAAACCGTTGTGGAAAAGTGTTGAAAGCAGCTAATTGTTCCTATCTCCATACAAAAATAATCTCAGATTTTACTCTTCTCTTCCCACGTATACCCCGGCTTCCGTATAGACTCTCAGACCATGGCACAGCGAACAACCTCCCTCAGCGGCTCATCCAGGCTTTCACTCAGCGTAGACAAGATTCCGGCTGCAACTCAAATCTCAGTCGCCGGCAGGCATCCGCTCAGGCAGGAGTGCGTTGCGTCGATATCTCCTACAGAATATCCTACGCTGATACGCAGAAACTAGCTGGTCCATATCCTACGTCCATCGGCCTCCGAATGCTAAGGTTGACTACGAAAAAGAGATTCGCCGGGTCGCTACTTTTGGCTCAGTACGTCTCCTACCAAACGTCACTTGGTATCACGTTAATGATAATTGACTGTGGCCATTTGGATTGACAGATTGAGTCTTTCCTCCATCTCTACTCCCATCTTACCCCGGTGAACGAATTACCTCCAGTCACCGACGTACTCGTTTTCGTCAGCCGGATTGGTCGACCTGGCGTTTGGGAGGAGATGCGAGAGTATGTCTTTGCTTTTCTGGCTTAATTGAGCTACACTGACATGTAAGTCTACAGCGGAGGTCGATTTACCATCCGGCTCGTTCACCCTATCGTCCCCGTCCTCTACGAATCGCTTCTCTTCTCTCTTATAGGTGACCAGTTCGATGAGGCGGATAATGTTGTGGGCTGCGTTTTGAGCATGAGGCAGGCGGAGGGTATCCTGAGTGTCTGGGTGGAGGATGAAGGAGAAAATGTCCGAAATGGCTCCTTAAGGTATGTTTACCTTATCCTGCCTATATGTTGGCATTATTGACCAAGAGAATAGGGCCAAGATTCTTTCCTTACTCAATCTTCCACCATCCACCACATGTGACTACCGCGCGAACCGAACTCTGCTCGAAAATGCCAACAAACCCGCTTACATAAGCACCAATTCCACCAACAACGTAAACGGCATCTCCACCAATGGCGAAGGCGGTGGGCACGGTCACGGGCACGGACATGGGCATGGGCATGGTGGGCGAGGTGACAGAGGAGAAAGGGAACACGAAGGCGGTAATCCCGGGGGCGAACGTCGTACGCACGGTACCGGCCGTGAGAGGGGTGAACGGATTGGTGGTGACCGCGAACACGAGTACCATCCTCGTCCACATGGGGGTCGGTATGACCATCACCACCACGAGCGGCCGCACAGGGAGAGGAGTGAGCGCGCCGAGAGGATGTCGGCAGTGGCTGCAGGCAGCACTGGTGGAGATCGACCCGAAAGACCCGATCGCGAACGAGGGGAACATGCCCATTCAAATGTAGGAGGCCAAGGGCACGAGCGTGTAGGGAGTTCGCACTGGGGTACAACAGGAGGATTTAGGGATAGGGAAAGTCAGCCGGGGCAGAGGAGGACGGTCGTAACGCCTGGAGCTGCGGCTGCGGCGGGTTTGCCGGCTGCACCTGGTGCGGCAGCTCCTGGAAATGGGGCTGGGGTGTGGTGAGATGCCCGTCTGTCGTTCTAGGTAGAGGGAGTGTGTTAGGGGTGAAAACGGGGGGGGGGGGTTTATGTAACCCAGAGTAGATCAGGCATGTGAGAATATCATGCGAAACTTGAAAGCACAAGTTAATATTGGGGAAGCGCGTACTGCGTATTCGCTTGCGGACTCATTCATTTTTCATACATTATCTTCCGATAGCGCAGATGAAAAAAACAACAAAGAAGATTTCATTCGACAAATCAAGCCTAAATCGCTCCATAACTCCATACCAGTAGAACAAAGGGAGTTTTATATTTGTTTGACTGACAGGAAGAAAGGTGTCCCGTGTATAATCGGTTCGTATTATAAGAAGCGGAAGAGAAGGTCCATCAGGAAGACAAAGGAGTCTGAAATTCTCACTCATTCTACTTGATTCGATAAAACCTTGACATTATACTCATACCTTGACATAGAGGAAACTCACTTTTATCAATCACCACATACGATCCATCACAGCTTACCAAAAGCAAGTCCCATTCCTTTCTCCCTCTTCTCCAACGCTGCTAACTAACCCCCTTCGTCCATCGCCCCACTTGAAATGCATGAACAGTGCCATTGAACATTGACCACTTCCAAATCCATCACCCATACGTCAATCCTCAAGAACTACCTTTCCCAACGACCACCTTACCCGGTGGAGGGAGGGCTGCGATATACCCTGCTGTGAAGACGAGATGGGCGGGGCCGAATGTTGGATTTGGTGCTGGGGTGAGTTTGTCGCTCTTCGTCAGACTTGGGGTCGAGAGGTACCGAAAAGAAGAAAAGTTGTGAAGGAAACGATATTGAGAGATCGGTGGCTGACTGACGAAAATAGTTGATGGGTATGCCCCACCCGCTTGGAACCCCCTTGGCATGGGAAGTAGGTACGGGTATCGATAATACGGCGGCCGCCTGGAGGAGATATTATGGCCTTGGAGGGTAAGGCAGCTCCCCTTTTTTCCTTTACATATTCTTCTCTGTTGTTTCATGAATTGTAAGAGAAGCTGATTGATGGATGATTCGATGGATACGATTGATAAGGCTTTTGACCGGTTATCCTCTGCATTATAGGCTACCTGGTAGACCTGGATTAGGAGGGTACTTTGGTGTGAGTAAAATCTGTTTTGCTTCCTCGTTGCTGTGAGATTGAGTGTTGATAATCATGTCAAGGGATGGGAGATACGAGATTGATTGATCAACTGGAATTGGGGATTAACAGCTACTACGTAAATAAAACTGAGTGTACGAAATCTCGTACTATGTTTATACAGTGACTGCATGTAAAACACACAAATAATCACCATTCATCCCAATGTACCCCTCCTTAACAAGCTCTACAAGCGCAAGAGCGGCTTCAAGTATTTGAGTGTAATGTCGAGATAGCTTCTTCCAAGAGATTTGCTTGAGCTCTACTACCCCGCACCACCACGCACCATCCTTCTCGTTCTTCCACCTGAACTCTGAATAGCCCTAACCAAACCAATAGTTTTGCTAAGTCTCTCAGGAATAGCACCATCCATTAGCTTTTTTTATCTTCAGAGTGCAAAGTGCTTGTCTGAAAGCTCATGTGAGTGTTGAGCAAGAGACCTTCATTGACTGCGTCTGCGTGTTCATCACAACAAGAGCCGTGCGTGGAACGGAGAATAGACGCGTCAGCATGAGATAGCCTGCTACGGATCATAATGAGATCCGGTACTTAATCCGTCAAGCGAGCGAGATAATCAGATAAACAGCCCAAGTACAAATGCAAAAAATCAGCCGCGCAACGAAAGCTTACCGCGTCATCGAATGGCGCTGTTCTTCTGTTCAATTGTTCCCATCGCTCTTGTAACTCCCATACAACAATCTTGCTTTCTATAACCTTACTTGTGTTCGTCTCAAAAGACCCACATAGTTCATATATCTCGATATGCGCTTCGTGGCCCTCTCGAATGAGAACAGCAGCTCCCAGAAGTCCGTCACAACCAACAACTCGAACAGTCATTGTCATGTGGGTGCAGACGTAGTTGGGTGGTGAAACATTACTGATGCAAGGCATGGGATGTTAGCCCCAACCATCAGTCAATGACTCATTGGTCATTGAGGGTATGATAACATGTCTACAAAATCAACTAGTTCTGAATAACAAACTCTTTGAAAAGTTCTTGATTGCGGACGAAGCCCGGCAAAGTAGATACGAAAAGCAGTTAGCCGTCGGTTTCACGTAGAGATAGATCCAGAACCAGGCTAATCCTAATCAGGCTCAGGATTCTGAACTCCAGGATCTCCGAGACCGGTTAGACAAGCTTGAAAATGCCCGCTTTCTTATGGAGAGTTCATACGAGCAAGAAAGTGTGGGTAGCTCCAGCGTGACGCGATTGCATCAAGCAGGCCAACGAAGGCTGATAACAGGAATACAATAGTTTACTCACAAAGGGCGCGTGTACGAGCTTGAAAATCAAATAATAGGGCTCAAAGCTCGAGAGCGTGGCCGAGAACAGGTACGTCTAGAGTGGAATAATCATCAAGTCTGACCATATGTGACTGATGTAGAGTAGCAGAAAGATTATACGGTGTCTCAACTTAAACAACAACAGAAGGCTTTTGAAGATCAATTGGAGGCTCAGCGAAAGGGGTTTGAGGCACGTATCAGGGAGCAGCAAGAGGGCTTTGAAGCTCGAATTAGAGTGCAGCATGAGGAACTCATGGGTCGTCTGAAAATGGGACAGAAAGAGGTCATGGCTCGGATGGAAAAGCTGGAGTCTGCTGCGGCCATTGTAAAGGAGCCCAAGCCCAAAAAATCCGTGAATTTCAGTGAGATGGTGGGTTTGATTTATTTGTCTCTGTATAATACGATTTTGTTTGCGACACTATTAATGACGAAGGTTAGGCAACCGTCCGCACTTTTAATCCACCACAGTATGCATCACCAAACCTGGGGAAGCAAATTAGTGATGATATGGAATGTTCTGGGGCAAGCGGGACGTCCGCTCGGTCGTCAGCACTAGTAGTAAGCAATAAACTGAAACTTGCGCGTGGTTGAGCCTATTAACATTTGTCGCAGCGAGGTGCCTCTTTTGCTACTGCAAGAAGTGTGGTGCCAGCCAAAGCAAAGATGAAAACGTGAATGATGTTGCAAGCCTATCAATCAGTATAAATCTTTGAAATTATCTGTTATAGAAGTCTGAGTGTTAATTGTTTGCATATAATATGTGCTTTCACCAGCTGTCGACCAAAGATCTGAAGTATCACAGTTGACCATCAGATTGGCAGCGGCCTCCTTCAAATTGGCGGAGAGTATAGACCCCTTAATGAAGCGCGAGGCTATCAAGTGTCTTGCGAAAGTCATTTCCTCATTTATTTCTCATGAGGCAGAGGCAATTGCTTCAAGGGGGTCGGCCCTAAAAGATGATCAGATCTCGGAAATTGTCCAAAATATCCTTCAGTCTATCCAAGGACCTCATTCAAAGGCATTTTTGAGCCGGAAGTCCCTACAACTAGTTATCGATGAGCTAGAGACTGTGAAACTATCATGGTCGAAAAGCGCTTGCAATGATTTGGCATGGCGGAAGATACTGCTAATCACTCCTGTAATGAAACATCTTTGCATTTCTGTACAAACACAGACCGACCGACTAGAGGAGGGGTTTTCGGAAGTATCTGATAAAGGTAGAAGTATTTGTGAATACTTGCTACAGATCAATTACTCCAATATTTCTAGTATTTACGCCCTGCTATGATTGACACGATGCGGCGAGGCATCTTCTCCTGTCAGCGTAGTTGTAGTGCTTTTTTTCCTGCCAAGAGGACTATACGTCCGTTTGAATGAATCCATGCATGTACTTGTACGGATTCGATGCATGCTCCTTTTGCAGCAGTGTTCCAGTAGATAACAGAAATACTGTTCTTGATAAGGAGATCCGAAAAAGCAAACGAGTGGGGAAATCAGGCGCGTCGCGGGCACGCAATAATTGTGAATTGGTGGTCATTTGTTAATTGGCTTGAACGATGTACTTGTATTACATATTACTCTGCACTTTCCCTTAACCTTACTGCCCATACACCTTTACCAATCTTTTGGGTCGAAATATCTCGCTATGCACTTGATAAACAGACACTTGATATCCTTTTCGTAACCCAATCCCGTGGAGCCCAGATATCCATGGTTTCAATCCCTCGTGGTCGGCCAAACCCGTCCCCGATCTCCAGCAACACCAGCAGAGAAGACAGAGGAAATTCTGCATGTTCAGATGTGAGCGATGGTAACAACAATAGCCCGAAGAAACGAAGGAGGAATGAAGATTCCGTACCCAAGGCTTTGCAAGCTTGCGACAGGTGTCGTACCAAGGTATGGGCATAGTTCACATACAAAAACCTTCCTCATTGAGCTCACCCTTTGTTCTTATAGAAAATCAAATGCCACCCTGCAGAAAGCTCAGAGTTTTGCCACTCATGTACTATCGCCTCTTTATCTTGCACATACGACCTTCCCATAACCGCCTCCCGTACAAAACGCATACAACGAGGGTTATCGACTCATCCTCAAACATCACAACAACTTCCTTCCTTTTCTTCTGGCCAAGCAGATGTGCCACCACCAAATACCGCCGAACATGTTCTTTTCGATCCAGAGACTATGGCAAGTCATGGGCCTGTTGAAACACATCAGAGCAGAGACACCAATGCCTCCGAAAGGCGCGAAATTGAAAGTCAATTCACAACAGGGGTTGCCTTACGACGAAGAGGGCGTACTGTTGGCTTGACTCAGGGTCGTGCCTCTTCTTCTGTTAGACGTGAGGGTGGGTTATAGCTATTCAGTCTCCAGTTTCTCAATCTGACCGCGACTGCCCCAATGATAGGTGCCACCGCATTGTCGTACATCCTGCATTCAACTCCTACACTGCCAGTTGCCAGTCTCTCTGAATTCGATCGTGCAAACGGCCTTTCAATGTGCTTTTCATCGTCTGATACTTCTATGGATGGCGATGGCTTCATGCTCATTACTACCGAATGCACGACGTTTGAAACTATCGACGACCAGGCTGTCGAGCCCCCACCTTATGTTTTCGAAGCACTACACTCTCCAAGCTGGAAAGAAGTGATCAATCGATTAGCAATGACCTTTATCGATCACATTAGCCCGTTTATACCTGTGGTGATCCGAACGGAGATGGGTGAGGTGGGTCAGCTGGTCTTGTACGCGATGGCTGGCGTAGCTGCAGCTAGACGGGATTGTCCTAAGGAGATTTTTGATTGTTTGAGATATATCATCAAGCAAGAGATACATGATCGAGGTATGTTCAAATATCTTCCATCACTGGGTAAGGTACCTTGGTAGTTTCTGACGCAGGTTTAATCAGATGCATTGAGCAATCCGACCCGCGAGAATGTTCAAATCCTTCTTACTACCTGCCTCGTAGACGAATTGGCGCTTGATTGTGGAACGGCTGCTCCCCCTTCTGTGCAACGGACAAGATTATCGGCCGCTATATGCATGGTACGTGAGACACTTATACTCTCATTTAAGTCCTCAAATTGGCTTATAAGGGTTCAACTCTAGGCTAGAGATTTGAATATGGATCAACCTGCCCGAGGAACGACCTTAGGAGAATCAAATGCTCGTATATGGCAGTGTGCAGTAATTATCGACCAGTGGTATGAATTCAGTTGTATTGATATTCAATCAATATGCGACTAATTTCTGTGCTATACCTGTAGGAACGCAGCACGCTACGGCGTCCGACCACTCATCCTTGACTTCTTATCGTCATCATCATCAGCAACAATTTCAAGGGATCTTACCGATAATAAGTTCTTTCAACATCTTTATAGCCTTTCAGCCATCCTTCGTCGGATAATAGATAAAGTCTATGGAGTTGAAGGGTTGAAAAATACAGAGGACGAAGATTTGCTTCAGATAGCGGAAGAAGTGTCGAGATGGAAAAAAGAATTACATCGTGATCTTCATTTCACTGGTGATTCGTCCAGCCTTCCGTCTGGTATGCTCATCTCTCTCCCAAATATCAATCAGAAATACTGACAGTCTGGTATAGGGATTCTCCATATATTACACACTGCTATTATGATCCTCCTCTACCGTCCTTTCATGCGCTGGTCATTCATCGTCCCCCAATCCCTCTCACTCGACCTAAACCTCGAAGTCTGGACACTCATCTGCCCAGCTGCTCGTTCCAGCCTCGAATGGGCCGCTAACCGGGAAGATCCCTTTGAATTCTTGTTCTTTGGACCTTATGCCTTGGGTTTGTCATGTTTGATACAGTATCATTCATATGCGAGAAGGAGGGAATGGGATGGGGTAGTCGTGCTGGAAAGATTGCTTATGAATGGGATTGGGAAATGGGCTCCGAGTTGGGCTCATTTACCTCTCCAAGCGGCAGTGAGTAGAGAAAATCATGAATTATCGTCATGAGAAAAATCTTTGACTTATGTGATCAACATAGCAACTGTCCGTTGTACAGCTGTTATACTCATCCACCCAGAGGACCCTTCCTTCGTCCTTTCACCATCCAAATACTTCTGCGCGTGGACTCAATCCAACACCAGGAATATTCAACAGACTCCCCGAAACAGCGGTGAACGGGATTACTTTTTTGAGGGATCCAAGTCATCCAGAGGGCGGGGTGCTGGTCGCCACGCGGCAGGCTGCGAGGGAGATCAAGGATTTACCGCCTGGGACAGTTATCATCGGAGGGCCTCTGTCGCCGGAAGAGATGGATGGTGATCCTGTTGTCAGTGGAAGAACACAGACACGACCGGTAGGTGGTAATGAAGTCGAGATGAGCCTCAGTAATGGAGGAGGTGAGGTAGTTCCTGTAGATGATGGAAGAGGAATGACAGGGATGATGCCCTTGACAAATATCCCTGGATTGTCGGCCCTGCCGAATTCAGAATCAGCAACTGTTTTGGACTCCTTTGCGCGTCTGGCTGGGAGCCAATTCGCTAACCATTACATGCCTGACCTGTCAGTAGATGGCGCAATCACTTCGGCCTCGACAGCGGATTGGGAAGCCATCGTATCGTCATTGACATATCCAGGCTTCTAGCTCATATGCCAACCGACAGTCATTCATAGCGCTAGTGCATATGGAGTTCGATTGAGTTTGTATGATTCACATTAATTGTTCCAGTTGTAATGGTATCCATCATTCTGCATGGGATATCACAAAGACTCAAGGAAATCAAATATGGCCCTATGCCATTTGGAAAACGCCCATCTATCTGATACCAGTATCTCACTGTTGACTCCTCGACTTTGCAAAAGCGCAAAAGAGGCGTAGCTTTGCGATAGAGGGCCAGCGTCGCAGTCATCTGGGGCAGATTTTAGCGTGGATTACGTGCACACATCTCGGAACTCACTTCGACCATCGTGGATAACTAATTCTGGTATGGCCCATTCACGGGACGAACGCTCAGGATCCCAGAGCGAACTGATAAACATAGATTAATTTCAGTCATTGGCACGGGAGCAGGGATGCCAATAACTTACAATGGTGACTCATCATCATACGAGACTTCGCCAAATTCCCACTCTACCTTCGCTGGGCAAGATGTCTCTGCTGCCCACCACCTAGGAGACAGTACGCCATCATGAACCACTAATCCCTTCCATCTCACTGGCTCCCCATTGGAAGCGACAAAGGCGGTGGAGTGGCCTTGTATCCAATGAATAACAAATCCGCCATAGGCGCCATAACCCATTGCCGTGACGCTGGTATTGTTCAGGTTAGGAAATAGGTTGAAAGAATGGAAAAGACCGCGGGAAATGTCGTTTATAGTTTGATTACCCCAATTAAACCGGCCCGACTGGGCAAAGTCTAGCAACCAGTTAGTAACATGTTAAATGAAGATCGTATATGCATTTGCACTCACAGTTACCGTAGCCTTCGGAGCCTGTAGGGTTGATAGTAACCACAGCATATCCCTCACTGGTCAAGGCTGCGATATTCAGTCCTGAAATGGAAAGGAGATCAATTAGAAGACCTACCGTTCTGATTCCAATACTGCATCCACTGATTACGCCATCCTTCGCTGTTACCATCGCCATGCAGCAACAGCACGACTGGTACCTTCTCCTGTGATTTATTTTTACTAGGAAGAAATACCTTCCCCTTCACGGTCAACCCTAACTCATTCACGAACTCTATACTTTCACCCGCATTTAGCTGTCTTCCTTGTAGTACCGGTTCACTGAAATATGTCAACCTGATGTTCTCATAATTGTAGGTCGGATCATCATGAGGCGAGTGTGAAATGACCCAAAGTTCGTGAGCCGATGTAAGAGAAGACATCACGCCTATTAAATGTGAATGATCAAGAGGGGTAATGCCGACGTGATATACAGAGTGGATTGTGCCATTAGACGGGATCCGCACAGGTGTAGAAGGGGGCGATGATCGAGTAGGGGTCCAGATGTGGAAAAGTGATGTGTCTTGGTCATTGAGAGTAAGAAGATTGAGAGCCTCGCTGTTTTCCGAAAACTGTGGATCCAAGTGAGTCAAATGATGTGCCGCTTGTGTCACTGGTCAGCGGATTTCATGGCTTACGATAACCCTTGATGGACTCAGGTCCCAATCCTTGAATGGAACTTTCCAAGGGGTATGACCATCATACATCCATAGGTCTTTTCGTCCTCCCCAATTCCCATTATCTCGTTGCTCAAGCCAAGCGATCTGACCATTAGAGCTCAGGGCTGGAGAAAATACAGCACCAAAACTGCCTGAGCTAATTTGTACCGCGAATGAAGGGGAGAATAAATCAAGGAAGTAGAGCTACATGCAAATCAGCCTTTGGTTTCATCAAATACGAGTATGACTAGAATTCATACTTACGATGCTTCGGGTAGCATTATTGGGCCTAATGACAGGCTTATGAGCAGTGAAAGCTATGGCAGAATCATTTGCGGCGAGTTCGTCGATAATCTGCATTTTTGGGCGCTCAATCAAGTATCTATTCATAGGTCAGCCAGGATGATCGGACTCACCAGGTCGTTTTCGAGGAAAACGGTTAATTGCTCGACTGTCCAGACCTCATCTAGTTTAGAAATGGACAGTAGTGTCAACGGGCCAAGAGATCCAGCAAATTCGTCTTTGGAACCCCCACCAAGAACAATAGAGAGTATCTTCGGTCCGGCAGAATACAGCATACTCTCTGGCCTCCTATTTCCCAACCGAACGGTCTTCAGGATAGTTGGCTCAGAGGCAGTTGGTGCCCATGCTGGTGGAAGAGTTGTATAGTTGAGAACTTGAAGCGTAAGATCCCAGGAACCGAAGGAAGACTGTGAAGGCAGAAGGGTAACGAAGATATCGTTGGTGATGAACGAATAGAGTGCAGCCGGATGGGTCGGACCATGAAGGGCGGTGGGGACCGTGTATTGGGCATTGATAGCAAGAAGATGGAGGTCATACGATGGTCTACGATGTATCATGATCAACTATGAGCTAGTTATGATAAGCAGAACGAGCTACTGGCCCCAAAGGCACTTACATATCTGTTTCAACATCTATGGTAGCAGTGCGGATGACAGAAGCGTCACCGGCAGGATTAAGTGTCCAAGTGTCTATGATGGGAATGGAGACTACATCTTGCCATGGCAGTCCAGTGTTCTCCGAAAAAGCTCCTGAGCTGGATAATGCTCCGTTGTTGAAGGTCTTTTGTTGGTAAGGAGCCGCAAGCGATATGGCAGCAGCGAAAACGATTAGGAAAGAAGCTGATGTTCTCATCTGTGGGTGGTTACTTGATAGGAAGTCTGTTCATGATTGGGTTCATGTTGTATACCATGGAATAAGGAAAACATATTTGATGTGTTTGCGACATATTGGCGATTTGACGATGAAAGACATGCTGAGGCGCTGATTGTGTACATAACTCCTCAGCTCCGAACTTGATGACCAGGTCTTCCCCCCGGACGCGGGCATCAAGCTCGGAGCTGCAGTAATAATCAACCGGCGCTGCATATAGATTTCAACAACAATGCAAGTATGTAGTCGTCTGAAATCCACATTACTGGTTATATTATGAAATGGCTAATTAGAGGGATGCATCGCCATTTTTGATCAGGTTTAAAATAGTAAATGCTATAATGCATCTCAAGCCCATTCTCTGCCACCTCCTAAGACAATAACCTGCCCATCCACATAGCTTCCCGCTTGACTAGCCAACCAGATTGCTGTACCTGCTATATCCTCCTCCTTGCCACCTCTTTTGAGCGGTACTAGCTCATGTGCCCTGGCTAACATGCTCTTAGGATTGCTAGGATCATTCATCTGACTAGGGAAGTACCCAGGAGAGATTGCATTTACACGGATCCCATGCTCACGGAATTTACTGGCTTGCAAGAGAGTGAGATGATTGAGAGCCGCCTTTGACGCTTGATAGGCAGGCTGGCTTATGACAGGGTCGGACATGGTGGATCCGATGGACGAGATGTTGATGATTCGTCCGCCCGCTGGAGCTGCAGCTAGTAGATGAAGCGCGGATGCCGATAAAAAGAAAAGGGATTCAACATTTGTTGAAAAAGTGCGAGACCATGTTTCGTGCGGCGAAGCTAAAAGGGCAGCTTGGAGCTCGGGCAAAGGGGTGAACTGATTGCAAGGCGTGTCGGGAAGCACGATACCTGCGCAGTTGATTAGAACGTCGAGCTTGCTCAGGGAAGCGACGAGTGAGGTGATGGAGGGTCTGTCGGAAATATCTGCCACATGACTGGGTACGTATGAGAATAATGATACTGATTACAGACCAACGGTCTCTCACATGTGAACGTGAGCTTCTGGGTTAAGTTCAAGAATCGTGACCTTGGCTTCCTCCAGTTTTTCGCGTCTGCGGCCTGCGATATGGGTGACTGCACCGTTCATGGCCATGCCCTTGGCCATATAGAGTCCTGTATATATTTTAGTTCATTAGATTTTCCTTCCATACCAAGGCTTCACTCACCGAGACCTGTTCCGGCGCCAGTGATGAGGACATCGAGACCGTTTACCGAGAACAGATTGTTTATGGAGAACTGATGAGACATGTGGGATATAGACGAATTTCGAAGCCTTTTGGCGCACAAAAATCAGCGGCATATCGTTCATATACTTGGCCCTGTTCGGACGCGAAGTGTCGGATAACAATAATAAGTTCATGATTCGTGAAAATGAAAGTGAAGATAGATGAGGCTGGATGGCGGGGCGAAGTCCGATCATTAAGCTCGGAGACTGCCAAAGAGCGCTCGGAATTGACTTCTGAATCCGGAGCTGCAGTGAGATTCTCCTTGCGTGCTATCTCAACGAAGTTGTTTCCAATATCTTCACCTTTGTTATTTTGAACATCCCAATATAGTAGCAACGTTATTCGCAATATCTTCCCCCCCAACTGCCCTCGGAGCTCGGGGCAGCTCTATATCAAATACAACTTGCCAATATGAGTTTGTAAGTCAGTTGTGCGGGATATTGACGACATAGCCTGCGGCTCTCTTGTTTCGTGCAGAAGAGCTGACTTGCCTCATTTCTTTACAGATGCATAGAATACAATGGTACCTCTTGCTTCTATAGAAAGTGACCGTGAACCTTTGATAATAAGTCTTTGGTGCCTCGTGGAACGTGAAACCACTTACGATCAATGTCTAATAGCTTTCTCATTTGAGAAGTCCCATCATGTCGGAAAGAACACCACTTGTCCCTAAAATCAGCCAGAAATCGTCTGGCTTCCTATCTAATTTAGACTATGTCCTTATTCTCCCTGGTTAGTTGTTTGATTCAATATTATTAGTCTTTGTCAAATGCAAATTGACCGTTTTCTGATCACTGATGAGTAGCTCTCCTATCCAACAACTTTTTCGCAGCCTTCGAAAGTACTATCGCAGCTTCGACGCAAGGAGCTGTAGGAACAGAATTCAACTCTTCTGATCATGTTGCATGGGTGGCTATATCTTACCTAACTGTATCGACCGCAGTTCAGCCTGTAAGTGCCCCTATCTGCCCACGAATTACAAGCTAATCTACCGCCTTCCATTAAGCTTTACGGGCGTGCCTCTGATCTCTTTGGGAGGACTAGATTATATGTCTTGTCTCTAGCAGTGTTCGCCCTAGGCTGTCTTGGGTGCGGATTAAGTAATAACTTGGGTCAGATGATAGCTGCCAGGGCTATCTGTGGTATAGGAGGTAAATATACCTGCTTGACTAGCAAGTCATCGACTAATTACCTTTTTTAGGCGGAGGCTTGATTACCGTCTCTCAAGTTTGTGCTTGGGATGTTCTTCCCATGCGTTTGCGGCCTCTGTACCAAGCTGCCAACAATGTCACGTACGGTGTACGCTAAATATCTGTGCCTTTTTGCTTTTTCCTCATGTGGCTGACTGTTCCACAGCTTGGTGCTGCTTTAGGAGCTTCTTTAGGAGGTATCTTATCAGATTCCATTGGTTGGCGTTTTGCCTACTTCTTTCCGGTACCTTTAACTATCTTCTCTATAGTGGTGTTTCTTTGCAGAGCGAGCCCAAAGCTACTTGAGATTCAAGCAGGCAAAACCAATAGTTTTCAGAAAAAAGATATTGATTCATTGGGCAGTGTGCTTTTGGTAAGTCGAATCTCACATGGAATATAGTCTAAAATTTGCTGATCCAGAGAGTTATAATCAGATGACTTCCATCACACTTTTCATGCTTGTTATCAATCTTGGAGGCAGCACCATACCCTGGTCCAGTTCGGCTAATCCCATTCTTCTCGTCTTTTCAGTCATTACCACGTTAGCCTTTTTTCAGCATGAGAAGAGAGTTAAACTGCCTGTCTTACCAATCAATCTCTTGACTAACCGACGAATGGTACCTCAAGTGGGATTAAACTTGTTCGGGGCAATGACCATCTTTGGCGTAAGTCTAATATCGACAAATCAACATCAACTGATCTCACACATTGTAGACACTTTATCTCATACCTGTCTTTTTTCAAACGACACTCCTGACCTCCGCCAGTGTCGCATCTCGCCGTCTTCTGTATCCCACACTTACCGCCCCAATCGCTTCTATTGTGACCGGGATATTCCTTCATTGTCATCGTCGGGCAACGGCTAGGAGCTATTAGTCTCGCCGCGGGGGCACTCATGATGTTTGCGTTGACTTTCTCAAACAATGAGTCAAAGGGCGAGTGGTACTTTATTGCGAGACTAATCTGGGTTCATGCGGGAATGGGAGTGATGTTTATATCGAGTCTAATCGACATTCTTAGCACGTCAGGCACTGGTGAGCTTGAGAGATCCGTCAATATCTCATAACCTTCTGGCAGTTTTATCTAATCACTTTACAGACCATGCGGCTGCCACGTCGCTTATTTTCCTCCTACGGTCCATAGGTACCGTGCTGGGCATATCCGTATCTCAAGCTATCCTCCAAAATATACTCTCGTATCAGCTTGTCACTCACTTCACCAGCCCTGGCTCCGAGACAATCATCCGCGGCATTCGGGAGTCGGTTGATTATCTTGCCCAGCTAGATCCGTCTCGAAGACAAGTAGCAGTTAATTGCTATGTGTTGGCGTTCCGCGCGGCGTTTGGGGGTTTAGTAGGAGCAGCTGGGTGTGTGTTGATTGCTATTGTGTTAGGGATAAGGACTAGGGAGGATACGCGAGTAGTGGAAGTCGCTGATGAGGAGAGGTGTAACCCGCCTCTTTCGGAAGGGGTACCGGTACTGGACTGAGCGAATCAGATCGAGTGGTGTTGCTCCTAAAGTTAGGGGAGATGTATTCTATCAATGATGGACTCCTTACTAAATACCAAAGTAACCGGCTATTAGAAGTCATCTCAGAATTACTGGAAAGAAATACTGCGGTACAAATTCTGGCACATAACGAAAAGAGAAAGGCAAGGCAACCGATGATCATTTACGTGGATGCACTGGGACGGGGAGAGTGCAAGTTACTTGTTCTAATTCACCCACAGAAAATACCTGCCAGTTTACGAGTCTCCGCCTATGAACACTTCAATAACGTTTTCCCGACTGAATGTGGATAGAGAGGGATGTTCGCATTCTAAAGCTAAAACATATGATGGAAGAAAAGCAATGCGTATGGATGCATGAAGACAAGAAGAGGCATGCATGAACGTCAATGAAGATATAGTTACAATTACTACTAACGGCTACTAAACAGACCCACAGTACAGTAACGCCAAAAGTACACTTATCAAATAGCTCCCTTTTTGCCGGACGAGGTATCGGCAAAGTTTTCCAGAACTTCGAGGTTCTTGTGCGTAAACTTGGTACCAGGGGCAGTGCCATAGGTGTTGCTTCCGTGCACCGCCTTTACACGCGCAGCGACATATTCTGCTCATCGGAGTCAGCTAAACCACTAACCAAGGCGGAGGAAGAAAAGAAAGGAACTGCTTACCTCCAGCTGTGACAGCGTCCTCTTCCTTAGCGTTCCTGTCAGCATCGGAGATTAGACCGAGACGCTCGAGAAGTGGGGAAGGAGCGGTAATGACTGGGACATTATCGTTTGGACGGCAGCCGTAGAGCACACCAATGCGGCTACATAAGGTTTGTTAGCTACGTACCGAATTACGGACCAATAAGCAAGCGAAATTTAGCACTTCAGGCTCACTGGATAGACGACTGGATACCAGGAGGAACGGTAACCCGATGAATGGTGGATCTGAGATAACCTAGAAACTCAAAATGAGTGCAATGTCTATGACAACAGCGGCTCTATGGGACTTACCTTTGGTCATAAAGCTCAAGGTGTCGGCAATGTTGACAATAACTGATCCTTTTTTGTACTTGATGTCATGATAAGTACCATCCGAAAACTTGACTTGCAGCCCTGACACAGTTTGGGAGAAGAGGAGGGTTAAGGATCCATAATCGGTATGAGCCCAGGACCAAAGGTTGTTACATTTGGCATCATCCTCTGGAGTGCGGGGATGGTATTGCATCTACAGAAGCTAGTCAGTCGGGATTCAGCCGGCAGGATAGAAGCAGCTCACATAGCGAAGATGGTCTTGAGAAGGTTTGTTATACTCATGTCTCTCCACAAAGTAGTTTTCAGGAAGCTCCATAGCAAGGGCAAAAAGTACAAAAAGAGGTTTGGCAATCTGTTGCCAACACTTGCGATGGAAGTCCGCGATCACTGTCTCATGGGATTTGAAGATGTCGTGGCGGGGATAATCCTTGTAGTCATCGGTATACTTGGGAATATTAACCAACTCCATGTTGTCAAGAACGTCGGTGTCGGCAATTGTTCTCTCATAGGGCTATGATGGTACCTTGTTAAGAGGTTTCCTTGTCTAGCGAAGCAGATGGCATGGCTCACCGCTCGGTAACCAAGGTAGCCACCGTTTTTTGCATCAATGGCGTTTGACTTTCTTTCCTCAATGGGGAGATTGAAAAAGGCTTGAGCAATAGCGAACTGATGGTCAATTTCCTCATCCGAAAAGCCCGCATTAGTCACAGACCAGAAGCCAAGGTCGTCGACTTCGAGAGCATGCTTGACGCTCTCAACGAGCTGAGCCCGGCCTTTGGGGTCATAGAAGAGGTCAAGAGGAAGCTCTGTGAGATCGGCCCAGTCTAGATCCTCGGTGGTAGGAACAGGGCGATCAAATGGCGGGATGGGATAAGTTTCGGTGGCGATAGGCATGTTGTTGAGTATTCTTACGACGAAGGGACCAGCCTAAGGGAGAGAGTAGCCATGGTTATATGAGACGCATTGCCTTGGCTGAAGAAAGGTTGATGGCATCTTTGACATATGAGGAAATGTTGTGCTCCGACTTCCGATCATTGCTAAGAATACGAAACAATACGAGCAAAGCAAAGAGCAAACACCAAGACTTGACATGCAGTGGGGTAAGAAGGTCTGTCGCGTCGGAGCTTGACGGGGGGAAAAGTCGGTCGGAGACCGGATCTGGAGCTCCGTCGGAAGTAGTGCGATCGACTTTCGATCTTTTTTAAGGATGTTATTGCGTGCTCAGAATCTTCTCCGCTATTCTTCTTTTTTTGGTCTTCACCAGATCATATCGCAGTTGTGACCTTCATCGATATTGTTGCTGTAGCATAGAGCCTTTAGCATTGAGCCTTTGGTCGCCAACCCTTTGGCCAGACGCAGCGATTATCACACTTCCCCACCAGGTGAACAGCCCTGATAGACTAATCGTCGCGTATTCATTTGCTATCATGCCTTTCGCCTTTCCCAACGCCACCGATCAAACTACCTTATAATCCGCTCACTGAAACGGCTGCCAACAGCTTTCCCACCAAGCATCCCAACTTCAAGCAAATCCAAGATGTTCGACCATCAACAAATGACAGAAGAAGAGATCGCCCTTGAGCGCAAGGTCGTCAGAAAAGTTGACGCGATTCTTTTGCCTATCATGCTCGTTAGCTACGGCTTACAATACTATGACAAAAGCGTATTAGGAACAGCCGCTGTGTATGGAATAATAAAGGATTTGGTAAGCTCCAGTAAAATCACTGTTGACAGCATGGCATTGACATCTATGATGTTGGCAGGATCTCCAAACAACCGTCAACGGTGTGGTATCTACCACTAGATATAGTACAGCCACAGCTGCATTTTATTATGGTTACATCGTTGGTGTGAGTTCATATCCCTATCAAGCTTAATGGCATTGTTCAATCATTGATTTCCATCCTAGGTCCTTCCTATCGCCTTTCTCTTCACTCGTCTGCCTCTGGCAAAGGCTACCGCCTTCTTCGTCATCATTTGGGGTCTGGTCTGCATTCTTACAGTCGTCTGCACAAACTATCCAGGATTCACCGCGCAGCGAGTGCTACTGGGTATCTGCGAATCGGCTGTCTCTCCTGCTTTTGTTGCTATTTGCGCGTTGTGGTGGAAGCCTCAAGAACAGGCGAAGAGAATCGGGGTTTTCTACTCTGCGACAGGAGTGAGTGCTGTTTTTATTTTGCCTTACTTGATCCGAGTTGACCGTTCCTCTGCTCGTATCAGGTATTTTCAATGTTCTCCTCTCTAGTGAACATTGGTTTGGGAAAAACTGGTGGTACTCACCCTTGGAAATCCATGTATTATTTCGTCGGGTTCGTCGGTTATCCAGCTCCCATCCCTCTGGGAAAAGCTTGCTAACCTTATCCACAGAGCTCTTACAATTTTCTGGGGCTTTGTCATTCTCCTGATTCTACCCGATCACCCTCTTCGTCCTGGGCGATGGTTCACCGCGGAAGAGCGTACCGTCCTTGCTCGCCGCTTTGCTCAGAATCAAGCCGGAGCTAGTCAACAGCCCATCAAGCCCTACCAGATCCTTGAAGCCGTCTCCGATATCAAGACGTGGCTGTACCTCCTTATGGCCGCTTCTATCTATATCTGCAATGGTTCCGTCACCGCCTTTGGCGCAAAGATCATCACTGGATTAGGCTACACCAGTTTGCAGGCGACAGCGTTGTTGGTACCTGGTGGAGCGATGACTGTGATCACCATTGCCATTTTCAGTTATCTTGCCGACAAATATACCAATATCAGAACTTTGGTGAGTTAATCAACACCCATATGCTTGCATACTCTCTGACATTGTTTTATAGCTGTTGCCCATTAGCTGTATCCCTGTCGTCGTTGGTGCAATCGTCATGTGAGCTACTTTTATTTATTCTTATGGTCTCTGCGGAGCTGTCAATGCTGATATTGCGTCAAGCTGGACCGCCCCTTGGAAGCCAACAGCAGGCCCCCTTATTGGCTACTACTTGGTTGCCAGCTTCGGTGCCCCTTACGTCGTATGTCCTTTTCTTTAACATATCTTCCTTTTGCTTACCCAAATCCAACCGTTTTAGCTTCTCCTCACTCTCGCTTCCTCTAACACAGCTGGCGCGACCAAAAAAGCTGTCACTACAGGCTTCATCTTCATTGGCTACAACGCCGGTAACATTGCCTCTGCTTACCTTGTTTTCGCCAAGGAGGCTACCATCAAGTACCGCTCGACATGGATCTCTGTGATTGTCGGGATGGCGTTTGCTTCGGCGGCGAGTTTGGTGTTGAGGTGGTTGTATGTGAGAGAGAATAAGAAGAGGGATAAGGAAGAGTTGGCAGGGAAGCAGAGTGAGTTATCGACGGAACCGGATGAAGAGAAAGGTGCTCCAAAGGGATCAGTCGACTCGCTTGATGGTCTTGCCACACTGTTAGTATCAGACAGGTCAGACAAGAAGACACCTGGTTTCCGTTATACTCTTTGATTGTGGTTGGACTTGCTTGATTCAGAATCTATGATTTTATTTGTTTTTCCTTCAGTTTGGGTTCCTTTGTCAGACTATGTATAATTTACGCGAACCCAGCGATGGTTTGTAGGGCCAGCAAACTGCAATTAACATGGTGGTGATAGCAAAGTAGGTATGAACCCAAGGAGTTAAGCTACATGCATTGAATAATGGGATAACGAGGAGAGAGAATATGATCCTTGACGTCGTCATTCCCCAATAACGATTTGTTGCGAAGATGTCTCGGTATTGTAATTTTGATCCGCGCCCTGTCCTAACCGATAACAGCCCTCTTGCTACCACATAGCTCTAGTACAGCAGTGCACACGTTTCGCTACATCCGACAAGTCTTCCATGTGTTTCAGGAAACGCTCCACCAATATGGAATAACAAATGATTCGATTTATGTTGCTGCAATCATGGCAATGCGGCGCGTATCTCCATGTGCGATGAGAGTGAAAGCATCTTATATGCGCGGGGTAAAAATAGGGAGTCCACAATTTGTGGGAGCCTGCAAGACACATGAGCGGAATCTGTTGCGCTCACCCGTCGGTCGGACTACTCTTGCCGACTGCGACCGCGATTTGCCAAAACCGAAATTTCAGCATTGAATCATTTTTTTTTTTTTTCATTCCTCGCCAAGAATGTCGATCTCCTGCTGAGTTTGACATATTCAGTTTTCGTCAATTTGAAGGACAAGAATCTTATATCGTCGGCTGCTTGCTGCCAGCAGCTCAGCAGCTTGAAATCGTAGAAGTGGGAGAAACTCATTTTTTGGCGTACACTGGTGTTCTGGTAATGGGAGAAGACCGAGACATGCAATGCTTTCTCGTATACCAAGCGGTGCCCAAATAGCCATCTGTCTTACTACAATTATCAGCGTACTTGTACGAATTTTTTGAGACTGCGGAAGGACAAACAATTATTTGACCAAGAAGCTTATTAACCTATATCGGCCGCTTCTCCGGTCCGGTGTTCACGCCTATCTAAAGTTTATCAGGTACCGAGCAAAAAGGTGTGATGATCGGACGCGGAGCCCTCGACGCTTCACCCTTCAGCCTGGATGCCGGCGGATTCCGTCAATAAGTAAGCGGAAAACAGTGCGCTCTACCTTCATACTTATTGCTTATGAGCAAGGAGGATTAACCAACATGCCCCCTACTTTTGACACCTAGCGTTTCCTCATACATCCCATAATACTTATCTCACAATCATGTTTTCTATCGATTACAGCGGCAAGATTGTCTTTATCACCGGCGGGGGTCGTGGTATTGGTCTCGCCTTGACGGAGGCTTTCGCGGAAGGTAAGTCAGCAGCACCCCATATCTAATGCTCTAACGCTCAAACGATATAGCCGGTGCGACTATTGTTGTTACTTACAACTCGCGAGACCCTTCGGAATACGTTCAGGCCGTCTCAAAGAAGTTCCGCGTTCCCATCCATGTCTACCATTGCCCCGCCGAGGACTCCAAACGCATCGATGAAGTGATTGAGCTTGCTAGCAGGGAAGTGGGCGAGGTGGACATTGTGATTGCTAATGCCGGCATGAGTCAGTGGGTCGAAATGATTGACATGAAGGATGGTGAGTCATGAATATTGCAGTGAAAGCCCAGGATTAACGCTCCTACAAGCCGACTTGCACAAGATGTTTGACGTCAACCTCGTTGCCCCTTTGTTCCTCGCTCGTGCATTCACCAGACATTGGCTCGGTCTTCCAGCCACCATTTCTGAGAATGACACTGCCCAAGGGTCCAGAAAAGATGTTGTCAAGCTCAACAAGCGGATCGTCTTTATTGCGTCTATTAGCGGTCTCGTGAATATGTCTCCTCAGTATCAAGTAGCCTATAATGCTTCCAAGGCTGGCCTTGCCATGGCTTCCAAGGTATGTGTTTGAGATCGTCCTCAATCTGCCGGGATGCTGATCCCTTGTAGTCTTTAGCCGGAGAATGGGCGAAATACGGTATCACTGTCAACAGTATCTCCCCCGGCTATGTCTCTACCGATATGATCAAGAACCCACCTCCTGGCGAAGGGGAGCGTTGGGTTGCCAGGTGGAATGAGATGACCCCTGTCGGTCGCTTTGCGGATCCCAAGGAAATTGGTGACACTCTGGTACTCTTATGCTCCGACAAAGCGTCGACTTTCATGACTGGACATGACCTTGTGATTGATGGAGGTAGGTAAATTGAACTCACCATTGTCGACTTCGCTCATTGGCTTCCCAGGTTACACTACCTATTAATTAAGGAACATGGAGGACCATATCAGATTATGAACGTCTCAGAATTAGAACTGAACGTAAGAGTGAAAATACGAATACAGTAACTCGGGAGAGGAAAAGCAAAAGACAATAGAAAGGTCTAACAGACCGATCTTTGTTGAGTTTCAAAAGTTGGGTTCCACATTGAGATACCTTATCATTATTACTGGCATGAATCGTCTACTCCTGGTCACCAACGGTGTCTTCCTAGCCACATCTATTCCCCTACTCTCCAGAGATTCTAAAACACTGTGGCTTGGTAAATTTGTACACCGACTTCTTTCCAGGCTCCGTGTTGGTGAAATGAATAGAGCTTGAGGTCGTAATCCACTGGACCCATAGATTGCCTCTTCTAACGATCAAGGGTGCTGCAAAGATATTCATCATGCAAACTGTTCTTGATATAAGTATTCTTCTGCATAAATAAACGACGGAATGAAATCAATGATGACGAGTAGTAGGAGAATGCTGGACCCAAAGCGGCAAAGGCCATTGGGACCTTTTCATTCATTCAGGGGCTCGGTGGGGTTTTTCCCCTTCAAACCCAATTTTTGGCTTTAATTCGGTTCAAAATTTCTCCGCCTCGCCCCCACTTCATTCACAACCAGTTGTATTTTAAGCACAGTTCGGGGAATCTGGGGTAACAAATTTGAATGGCGGATTTTATACAGGGGAATGGGCGTCCTGCACTTGTGGCTTACGGCCGTAGTTCTGGGCGTGGGCCAAGAAAGGCGACAAACCATCCAATCCGAGGAACGACCATTATTAGAAGATTGAGAAAGAACAGATGTCGCGATTTCTGCATGTTTCCTACTATCACTTCTTGCTCACAAGTCTCACAAGCTGCTTTCTCCAATAGCCCGCAGGCCGCATATCATTCTACATCCTTGTCGTGCCATTCTCCGTGGAGCTCGCTACTGAGCCACAGTGCATAATGTCATCTTCGGGGGAGCCATCAGAGACGAGACAACGACTGGATCGCAATAGGCGCCGCTCAACTTCATCCGACCGCTCCGCCCCCGCTCAGAATGGCAAAAAAGCTAAAACTACGGAAGAGAGTAACCAAAGCAACGAGAAGAATAATGAGGATGGTTCCCGTCCGAATGAGGATCCGGTTGCCTCGAGTAGATCGGTAAGTTTGGTGTTAGAACGACGGATATCAGGAAGTACTGACTGGCCTTTGGCTCCTGAAGTGCAAGGAATGTCGCAGGTTGAAGCGAAAGGTATGTGGTGAAGAGCTTATAAGATATCGCCCTCACAAATGTGCAGTGTAACCGCCAACTTCCTTGCAGCGTATGCACACGATTCGGAAAAAAGTGCGCATATGCTACCGAACCTCTCCGTAAAAATCAGGAGCAAGTTATCATGCTATATCCATATCGTGCTTTACTAACCCTTGTACGTTCCGCGTCGGCCATCTTGTTCATTTCCCCATCTCCTCCCACAGATATATCATGGGGCTGGAACGAAAAGTCGATTATCTTCAACACTTGCTGGAGACAAG
The DNA here is from genome assembly GCF_000091045.1 of Cryptococcus deneoformans JEC21. NCBI lineage: Eukaryota > Fungi > Basidiomycota > Tremellomycetes > Tremellales > Cryptococcaceae > Cryptococcus > Cryptococcus deneoformans. The sequence continues at coordinate 845,336 of NC_006680.1, forward strand.
CCATTCCAGTCACGGGGGTGGAGTTCCGCCAGCCAGATCGGATCAAGGGCTTAATGTTGGCTCCCCAGCCTCACAATCCCAATCGCTTCATTCGGAGGAACATGTGAGGGCTTGTTACGCGTTCAAGTTTCGATTTTTAATGCCCTTTTCCAGGTTGTTCCGATGCGGCAACCTCCCTTGCTTCCAATTCAATATCAGCCATCCCCTGCCCCTACAAGAATCCCAATGCGGCCTCCTTTGCTTGCCGGTCAAACACACTTATCTACAGCTAGGACACCAGAGACGCGCAGCTTTACTCCCTCACACATACCTTCTTATGAACTTTCCACCGCTCCTGGCAGCGCCAGCTCAAGCAGTGCTATTATGAGACCAGAGTCAATGCCCACTACAGACAATGCAGCGCGCCCACTTATCAACGGAGCCGAGAATCCAAACATCTCTTCTTCCAGCACAATGGGCCCATCACATTCGATGGCGACAATCCCCGTGGACTTCAAATACGACCTTCCGCCGGCTAGTGAGGTCTTAGAAAGGCAACCCAGCAGCGTGTCTGGCTATGAATGGAATGAGAGATGGGCGACTAAAGGCCTCGGAGGGAATGATGGTTATGCCTCTTTGTCGATAGAACCTGATGGGCAAGGGTATCTAGGTACGTGACTCCGAACAACTTATTCTTGTATTCTTCGCTGGCCACCATATCAACGGTTGTGTTTTCGCTCATACTACAAAATTTTCAGGATTCGCTTCAGGGTCAACACTGTTACGCATCCTGCAATTGTGTGCGGGGTCGGTTTCTCTTGCATCACTGGAATCAGATCTTTCAGCGGCTCCGCCGCCACCTCGACCCCAAGGGTGGACTCCTACAATGTCGGAAACCGTGTCTTGCGTAGATGCGTATTTTGAGCACTATCACCCTCAGTATCCGCTGTTACATGAGCCTACGTTTAGAGCGCAATGGAATGACCTGGTGCCCCAGCCATTAGCGAGCGAGTAAGTGCTCAAGCAGATCAATTTCAAAGTGATATTGACATCTTCAAAGGTGGGATTTTCTTTTAAACATCGTTCTCGCGATCGGTGCCTTTTGTGTCTCTCGTCCAACATACGTCATCGACTATTTCCTCGAAGCCGCCATATCACAACTCTCTGTCGAATATCTGGAAAAAGGCAGCTTGACATTGGTTCAAGCCTTCTGTTTATTAAGTAACATTTCACAAAAACGTAACAAACCGAATTCAGGTTCGGTATATATGGGTAAGTACACGTATTACATGAGCTGATTTGCGAAGTTGACTTGTTAAAAGGTATCGCATTACGCTTGGCGATCGGACTAGGTCTTCATCGCGAGCTTCCCTTTTGGAATATTAGTCCATTTGATAGAGAAGTCAGGTAAGCTCCGAAATTATCCCTTTTTGATATGGATTGTTCAATTCCCCGCAGGCGGCGAACTTGGTGGGTTGTAGTATCATTTGACTCTGGTTCAACGATTACATTTGGCCGTCCAATTGTAAATATGACTACTGTTTAGTATAAGTAATTGAGACTTACAATACCGCAGCTAGAACCTCATTATCCAGCGGAATCCGATGTGTACATGGTGCATAATGTTCATGACAGAGTCAGTGCATATGTGTCTATCCAATTGCACAATCAACTAATCACATAAATAGGCATTTACCCCAGCGGCTCGATTACCACCTGTTGAGGTTAATGAGCCAACCATCTATACCGCCCTTATTAATCAAGCATCCTTCCATGCTTCAACCAATCGTATCTATACCCGCGTCATGTCATCACCGGCACCGTCTGCTACAGAGACTTTGGCGCTTGATTCAGATCTGCTTAGCTGGTACGCTACTGTACCCGAACATTTACATCCTCAGAACGAACCCGTATCACCTCATTGGCTTGAGTTTGCACAATACAAGATGTTTTGGAGGTACTGCAACCTGCGAATCATTCTTCATCGCCGTGCTTTTCTTGAGAGAGCTTTGAAAGCCCTCCCATTATGGGTAACCGATGAAGACATCGAAGACGATGATAACACGGTGGCGGAAATAAAATGTACCCGCCTATGTCAGTATAATGCTTCCGATACGATTCACAGCATGAGTCGGTTCTTTTCGATGCATCAACGGATGAGCCGCCTGGAGAGTTGGTATGGTCTGTGAGTTTACCTGTCATTTAATCATGCATCATAAACTCAATTGAGATCACTTAGCCATTTCCTTTTCCATGCAAGTTTCATCCCTCTTATCGCATTGCATGTTGATCCAAATTCCCTTCGACGCCCAGTCTGGGAGGAAGAAGTGTCTCTGGCACGCGAAATCCTTGTCTCTTTGAAGGACGACCCATTGGTCGGGAGATGCCTTTCAATTATTGATGCTCTTGTTCCCCATACTTCTTCGACATCGATCGGGCCAGGACAAATGGGATTCCAAGATACAAGCACCATGCTTTATGAGATGCTTCAAAGCAATCCCAGCTGGCAAAATTCGCTCGATGTGCCTGATGATGACCTGGCTCCAAATTTGTGAGTCGTCGATGACGTTTCCGTGGACTTTTTGTTGACGCAATACATATAGATTACCGGTGGCAGATTTGGCGACTCTGAGCTCTCTGTGGCCCTATCGAAGTTCTTAAAAGTAAAAGGAAGTTCTAGTCATGATTCACTTTGTGTGATAGCTGTAAAAGAGGTATATGGGGAACGTAGCATAATGCAATGTAGATAGATAGACATATCCGCGAGTTGAAAGAGTTTTCTTACAATTTATAATTACTGATGTCGCTCCCAAATTCAAAAAACGGTTGTCCGACTAGCTGTGATTCCCATTAATCATTCTTTTTTCTATACGTTCTTTGTACACTGCGGAACGAGATGCGAGGCGGAACGCTCAATCCGCTAGTCGTGTTGGTGGCCAAACCTTATCATTTATCTTGAGGTGAACACAGTAGGCACCCTGAGCGGCTGCAGAGGCCTATCGTAATCTCCAAACTCCAAAAGCCGAACAAACCACTTTCGTTGTCGGTAAATGAGGAGCGGAGAGCGCGGCCGCTTTGCTTATTTATGGTCACTTCGTCGCCAAAATCTGACCGGCAAAGCGGGGCGGAGGCATCGCAAGTGTACAAATTATTTTGTTTGACGTCTATTGTGCAACATGCTGTGGTGACTGATGCCCAAAACCCTATATAAGTATGATGCATCCTACTCCAGTAGCCCCCCTCTTCCTCTATTCCTTCAAGAACCACCGCAATGTGTTCTTCTCACGCCACTGCTGTCGAGTCCGTCTCTCCCGCTCCCCGAAAAAGCCAATACGAGGTCAAGTACGACCCGGATCTTGTTCTCAAGAGCGCCGAATTCAAGGAGCTGAAGCAAGGGGACAAGGAGCTTGAGGATCCTAAGGCCAACCTTGCCTGCGCCTACGATGAGAAACACAACGTGAAGATGATCAACAAGCCCATTCCTAAAGCCAGGCAGGATGAGGTCGTCGTGCACATCAAAGCCACTGGTATCTGTGGGTGAGTTGTTGGAGCTTCTTTTGTGAATTTTTCTTTAGTCGTTGTCTGACCTCTCACTTCAGTTCCGACGTCCATTTCTGGAAGCACGGTCAGATTGGTCCCACCATGATCGTCACTGACACTTGCGGTGCTGGCCATGAATCTGCCGGTGAAGTCGTCGAGGTGGGTCCCGGAGTCGAACAGTGGAAAGTCGGAGACAGAGTTGCCATCGAATGTGGCGTTCCCTGCGGACAAGCCAGTTGTGGTCCTTGCGTGACTGGCAGGTATAACGCTTGTGAGTCCTCACTTCAAGCCTTCTTCTCATTGTGCTTGTTTACTGACTATTATGTAGGCCCTCAAGTCGTCTTCTTCTCGACGCCCCCTTATCACGGTACTTTGACCCGTTATCACGCCCACCCTGCCTCTTGGCTCCATCGACTCCCCGACAACCTCTCGTACGAAGAAGGTGCTTTGTGCGAGCCTTTTGCCGTTGCATTGGCGGCTCTTGAAAGGGCTGGTAACCGTCTGGGTGACCCTGTTTTGATTTGGTGAGCCCTGCTTTGAACTGTTAAAATGAAGGTTACTGACAGTCAACAGCGGTGCTGGACCTATTGGTTTGGTTACTCTTCTCGCTTCCCACGCTGCTGGTTGTACGCCTATTGTTATCACCGACTTGCAAGCATCCCGTCTTGAGGTCGCCAAGAAGCTTATCCCAACCGTGAAGACTGTCCAGATCGAACGTAGCTGGACTTCAAAGGAGACCTCTGAAGCTATCAAGGAGGCTGCTGGCACCGGTATTCGTGTTGCCATTGATGCCACTGGCTTCGAAAGCTCAATTACTGCTGCTATCTATGTACGTGTGACCCCACTGAGCATGGCGATACGCTTTGCTAATATCCTTCCAGTCTGTTGTGTTTGGCGGAAAAGTCTTCGTCATTGGTGCCGGTCCTTCTGAGCAAAAGGTGGTTGAAAGATATCCCCCGCTGCCATTATGTTCGCGGAACTGATGATAGATCCCCCTTCTTAGTATCCCTTCGGTTACTGCTCTGCCAATGAGATTGACCTCCAATTCCAATACCGTTACGCCCACCAAGTAAGTTCGAACGCTGCTAACCATCAGTTGACAGCGCTGATTCTCGAGCAGTACCCTAAAGCCCTCCGCATTGTTTC
>NC_006680.1:855000-952500 GCF_000091045.1 Cryptococcus deneoformans JEC21
CCAGCGGAATTTGTGTAACATGCGGAAAGCCGCGAATGACCTTGCCGAACTGTTTTCCATTGGGTGGAGGGGCGGGTGGAGGAGAAAATGGAAGTGGAGAAGGCGTTGGAGGAGAGTGGAGGCGACAGTCGGGCAATTGGCAAATTACGTATCCCGCCCTTATCACCACGTTATCAGTGTTGTTCCTTGCAGTGCTCTGTTGCGGCCAAGTATAAAAGCAACACCCTCGACAGTCACTGCAAATATCGTTAACCACAGCTGGAACATAGCGACTGAAAATGACTTCTGAGAACAAGATGCGATACGGTAAGACTTTTCGCTGTCGATAATCGATGGGTTGGATACTGACCAAATCGTCCGTTGCCCAGTCCGTCTCGGCAAGAGCGGTTTGAAAGTATCCAAGATCATTTTGTAAATTGCATCTTTCTTATACCTGAGAGCAGACTTCAGCTGATCATACCCTCCACTTGCAGAGGCTGCATGTGTACGTCGGCCTTCACATTATCGGAGCTGCGATTGCTGATGTTCGACCTGTTTAGCTTATGGTGATCCGGAGTGAGTCAACAAGTTCCGAGTCCTTTCGGTCAGCACTGAAGGGTTTTTGAACAGGTGGCATGAGTGGGTTCTGAGAGAGAAGGAAGGAATCGAACATATCAAGTATGCGTACGCGAATGGAATCAACACATTTGAGTGCGTATCTTCGTCCCGTGACAATGTTACGTACTGACCGATATTCAATAGCACCGCCGATATGTGAGCCCCACCCCATGCCCTCAAATAATTTTCAGTTCCTGACAAGTTACTCAGCTACTCCTGTGGTGCGTCAGAAGAGATTCTCGGAAAGGCCATCCGGGAGATCGACTGCTCCCGAGAGGATGTAGTGATTCTCACCAAGTTATTTATGCCCGTTACCCACGATAGCCGTGCGCCACCCCCTCCTTTCCCTGATCTCGATAAATCCGGATATACGAACCAGTACGGATTGAGCCGAAAGGTAAGGACTGCACTTGTTGAATTGAAGGCCAAAAAAAGGTCTAAACTGGGAGTTTGTAGCATATCTTCGCCGCTGTGCAAGCATCCCTCAAGAGGCTCAATGTAGAGTATATCGATGTCCTCCAGTGTCATCGATTTGACTATAATACTCCCATAGAAGAGACTGTCAGTCACTTTGCTTTCCGGATAACCATGAATTGCGCTTGTCTAACTTTTGCAGATGCAAGCCTTACACGACGTAGTCCAGAAGGGTTGGGTCAGATATATCGGCATGTCTAGGTTAGTGTCTTGTCTGAATCAATGGCTGCGTGCTGATTGTAGTGGGACAGTTGTTGGGCATACCAGTTCCATGCCATGCAGAGTAAATGACCTCTTCCCCTCAGTGGTGTAGACTGACATCCACGACAGACTACGCTATCAACAACCGTCTCACCCCATTCGTCTCTATGCAAAACTTCCACAACGCCGCGTATCGTGAGGAAGAACGTGAGATGATTCCTACTTTGCAGGTATGCCCTTTCCCCCCCTTCCTTTCTCTCGTATAGCCATATGCTCATCTGCTGGGTAGATGTTCGGTGTTGGATGTATTCCCTGGTCTCCTCTCGCACGAGGATTCCTCACTCGACCCTGGAAAGACTCTGCCACACTTCGAACCCAATCAGACGCGTAAGTAGCCTCTCTTTTTCTCTCTCTCTCGCTCTTTTCAGAATACATTCTGAGCCGTGATTTGTATAGTCTCTACAAGGCCCGCGGTTTCGCCGACCCAGCCGTTGCCAAACAGCGCATTAACGAAGCCATCGAGCAAATTGCCGAGAAGAGGGGTATCAGTATGGCCCAGGTCGCGTTGGCTTGGTCGTTGAGCAAGGAGTATATCACAGCGCCTATCGTGGGGACCACTAGTCTTGATAAGCTCAAGGATCTACTTGGTAAGTTTTGTTTTGTTTGAAACAGTCGATACGAGGGACAGGAGTTGGGCTGGGATGCTGATTTCTTTGGGGTGAATCTAGCTGCGGTAAATTTGGAGCTTACGGAGGAAGAAAAAAAGGCAATTGAGGAGCACTATGTTCCACAGGAAGTTGTAAGCGATACTTGCCCTTTAGCTCTTGGTGAAAACTAACTCCCAATTTTCCAAGACTGGTCACCAGTAATCCAGGAAGCGCAAACCGCAATTGAAGGGAATTAAACGTGGTTTCCTTGGGTAGTCGAAAGCCAACGTGGTAAATAAAAGATCGAATGGATTGTTGGGAATGCTCTCTTCTTACAGTTACCAGTAACTGCTCCCATAAGCATTACTTGACCTCTATCGGTTCAAAGCCATAAACTTTCAGCGTCGATCATAGAGGAAAAGGAACAATGGGATGTCTAAAATAACATTACAACAGATACGCATAGTGTGTGATTATATGATTGTATTTATTGATAGCAGCATGACCCCAATCTATTTACCATCTTCACTTTACGGGAAACATCCTGGGCATCTCTTTCAACCGCCCTTCCTGATTTCCAGCCCCATATCCTCAACCGGTATAGTCTCTTTTTGAAATTCCCTTGGCCTCCTCCATCTCTACATCCTCCCCCTTTTTCTTACGGATATGCAATAACCGCTGGTACAGAGACCTGTTTCCAGCGAAAAAGAACAGGAAAGGGATGACGACCACCGCCATACCGAAGCAGAACCAGATCGTAGCTGCCCATCCGTTGGGTACGTGATCGTACATCTGGCCGCCGACTATGGTTCCAATAGCGCTAGATATAGCTAATAAAGGTGGATGGGAAAGAGATGCAAGTTAAGATTGTTTAGTAGCCATTTTTGGTTGAATAGGGGATCGAAACTTACCGAAAGCGATGTTCATAGCAGCGAATTGATCTATGGAACACATCAATTAAATTACCTGACCAGATGCGATACATGGCCGAACAACCTACGAATTTCACTGACACCGTCAATGTTTCGCGCAACCATCGTCACCTCCAGGCCTGTCGGCGCCATCGCACAATTGGGGAAGATATCTACCATTTGACCCAATGAAAGTCAGTAATTTTGAGGTCAACATATGGGTTACCATATTACAATTAGCAAAGGCGAATACATACCGGAGAAGGCGAAGAAGACAATAAATGCACTCAAACTCTTTTTCAGGAGCAAAAGAGGTAGCCATGGAAGTGTGAGTACCATAGCCGGCAGCATGAGCCATTCAGCGCCATATTTGTCGGCGAGAGCACCGACAATTGGGCCGCAGAAGAATGTTGGAGCAGCAGCGGCCACTGATGGTTACGAATGAGCACGGATACAGGGGATCAACAAGGGGAGGAGACGTACAGTAAATGAGGCCAACAAAGTCGGAGTCTTTCCCCCAGAGGCTTTGTACATGAAGTGTCAACCTGATTCATATATTAGCTATCCAATCTTCATCGTTTGATAACCATGAACCACTTACGTAGGCTCTAAAGCACCGATGATCGTCCCGTACGCAAACATCTGTATGAACGAAGTCATGCCCCTTGGCGAACTAGCCAATGCCACAAGCACCTGCCAAGGAGATAACTCCACTCCCGACAGCCTTGCCTTCTCTGCTGTCGTCAAATGGATAAAAGGTGAAGTTTCCGCCTGGGCCGGCATGATGACTTCACCATTTACTACTTTGGGTTGAAGACTTCCAGGGGCAAGATTGAGGCGCCTTTCTTCCCATTTGCGGAGGTCGGTACGCTCAAGGACGAAGAGGCGCATAATCAGATCGATGAAACAGATGATGATGCAAAAGATGAAGGGAGCATGCCAGCCTAGTTTGGAGTAAAGTACACCGCCAATGGGAGGAGCCTACGGTGGGTTGACGTGTTAGCTCGTGTATATGGCTTTTCAAGCATGCATATTAATTGAGAACACGTACAACGGTTGTGCCGATGGACACTCCTGCCATGGCAAACCCGACTTGACGGCCAATATGCTCCTCATCCACATTTTCACATCTGCATTCAGGTCAGCCAGAGCCTTAAAATTTCCTTGGCCATGTACGCTTACATTAAAGCGAATCCGACTGAATACATTAGATACATCAGTTAACAATGTTCATTTCGGTGGATCATGGACTCACCAGACCACACAACAGTACTTGAAGCTCCCTGCAAGAATCTGCTGAGGACCATAGCCCAAAATGGGTTGACGAGCATGAATAAGACCAAAGCGAGTTCCAGGATTATTATAGCGATAACGAGTGGAATACGGCGGAAGGGGTATCTGTGGAAGAAGTAGGCTACCGGCAAGGTACAAAACAATATCCCCATTGAGTAGGCGAACAGTAGCCAAGCAGTGAGCGTTGAGACATTGGAGTAACCCGTATTTTGCAATCGATAGGGGAGGACTGGTATGATAATAGTCTACGGTATCGTCCACCAGTTAGTTATAATAAGTATCATTTCCATATTGGGATGATACACTCACATAGGTGAGGGCTTCTGTACATGTTCCTAATGAGACTACTAAGGTGATGAACCATGCAGAACTTCTCCACTAGATTGATAGACATGTCAATCAGTTTTTTAGAGCTCGTAACAGCTTATATATCGTTCGCCTTACCTTTGCTCCCCAAGGCATAGGCTGAATGATATCAGTATGCTCCGAGGACGGTTCATAGATCACAAGAGTATTGAGATTCGTGCCATGGTCGCAAACTTCATTTATTGCGGCGCATGAGGCATCAATGGCGATTGTATCTTTCATGGCTCAAGAGTTGGATTTGTTGTTGGTTGTAATTGTTTGTTGTGTGCTTGAGAACAGCGAGTATGATGTAGTGATAAGTACCTAAAATCCATTATGTAGACAATTTGGCAAGGGTATTTATACAAAATCTCATTTCATCCAAGCATGGTGATACGAGGAATGTACAGCAGCTAGCCGTGAGTCGGACCAGTCACACTGCAAAACCATCTTGCTCGTATATCTCGTTTATCTCGCCACTTGCGCCACACTCGTTACTTTCGGTATTTTCGTCTCGCTCCCTTTTTTCAACAGATCCTTTCGGCATTTTCCCTCGGTCATCATCACCTGCAAGCATCCGAGAAGTGATTAATGCAGCCGCAGTGCAACACCACTCCGACTCTTTCGATCGTCCGTCGGCATCATCAAACTGACATGAGAACCTCCCCGCCTTGTCCCTCTTGCGTGTGTTATCGGCACTGACGCTGTTGTCTCGCACCGGGTCAACAGCGTTATCTAACTATCTAATTTGATTCCTTCAGAAGTCTACCTCCTAAGTTACGTCATGATGCTCTCGAGCCATAACGGCAATGGGATTGTTCATTGAAAAATTGGAACACTGCATCTAACGCTTCGTCATCAAAGTAACGGGATACCGACAGCATTTCATATTTTATCTATTTTCATATAATCTAATCGTATTACCCGACTAATGACCAACCATCTTCAACGCAGCCTCTCCATACCTTGCTCCAACCGGCTTAGCCCTCTGCACCAGCTCCCTAATTTCAGCAATCTCCGTTTCGCTAAGCTCAATCTTCCCAGCCGCAAAGTTTTCCTCCAGTCTCTCAGAGGTTTTAGTGCCAGGGATGGGGATCGCACCTTGGCTGATGACCCATGCGAGAGCGATTTGGCCCGAAGTACATCCTTTGGCTTTGGCGAGCTTTACGAATTCATCGACGATCTGGAGGTTCTTGGGCATGTTTTCTTTGCTGAAGCGAGGGATGGTTCGTCGGATGTCATTTTCGGGGAAGTCATCCGGGCTTCGATACCTATTCACCGGTGTTAGGGAAGAAGCTATGAGAATGTATTGAGGAGAAATCGTACTTACTTGCCGGAGAGAATACCCTTACCCAGAGGCGAGTAGGCAATAATGTTGACACCAAGCTCTTTGGCGGCATCGATCAGACCGTTGTCTTCATGATCTGTGAACCAAGGAGAGTATTCGATCTGGAGGGCGTCAATCTTGGCAACTACATTTAACCGTCAGCTGACGCCATCCAAACAAGCATTCCGAATACACAAAACTTACTGGAACAAGCTTTTCGGAGGGTAGCCACACCACATTCACTTAGACCGATGTACTTGCACTTGCCAGCCTTTCTTAAACCATCAAGGGCTGCGATAGACTCCTCAAGGGGAGTATCGGGATCAATACGGTGGAGATAATAGAGGTCAGGGTAAGATCCAAGTCGCTCCTTAGTACCTTCAATATATTTGTTGATGTGGGAGGCCTTGTTGGTGACGTTTCCGAGGCCTTCGGAACCGGGCTCCAAGCACTGAGATGCGTCAGTCGGTATTTTCTTTTTGGGCTGCTATTGTCTCTACTAGATTGTACTTACGTCAAAGCCGCATTTGGAGGCAATAAAGACCTTATCACGAGCGCCACTTTCCTTAAAGAACTCGCCCAACAGTTTCTCGTTGTGGCCCTTGCCATAAACGACAGCAGAGTCCCAGAAAGTGCACCCGAGATCCACAGCCTTCTTCAAGGTGACCTTGGACACATTATCGTCGGCAGGTCCGTAACTCTGAGAAAAGCCCATGCATCTGTTTAACGGGAAATCCTGGTCAGCCAACCTCGCTGAATGGCTGTAGCCACAGTAAGACACTCACCCGAAGCCAGGGACAGGTACGGAGATGTCTTGAAACTTGAGTTGTTGAGGCATGGTGCGGGTAAAGAGTTTGAGTTTGAATGAAGATTGCAAGGCTTTCCACATGGCGACTCCTTTATATACTCGCTGTCGCCTTAGAATGACGACAAGAATTATGCCAAATCATCATCTCTCCAGCAGTCACTGAATGAGTGTATATACAAACATGACGCGGAGTACTTGACTACGGCGTGACAAGAGTGGAGGAGTTGAGGGGTGGAGGTGGAGGTGGAGGTGGAGTTAAAGGGTGGAATTAAAAGGTGGAGGTGGAGGCAGTCGGAAAAATAAAAATGGAGGAGCAAGAGGTGGAGGCAGAGAAGGAGGGCAGAGAAGAAGTGGAGGAAGGGGATGGAGAGAGGGTTTTTTACCGTCATTTGAGAACATCCCATTAAAAATGTCGCTTGCCCGTCGGCTCCATCTTCATGAAAGCGAGACATCCCGACAAGCTGCAATGAAATCCTGCGTGCCCGCCGGCCTATTTTGATGAAGCCAAACATCCTGATTAGCTGCCAAAGCTATATAAGACTTCCAAGCCCATCTATCCAAATCCTTCCAACAGATCGTAGATAACTTCCACTACAGCTGAATCTTTCAATAATCACAATGGTTGCCGACAACGAATTCAAAGGCTGGGCTGGTTTGGACGAGAAGGCCTGCGACGGCCACATGTCATTCCAGGAGTTCACTCCCAAGAAGTGGGATGAAGACGACGTCGATGGTGAGTATCGTCTGCTGGAGTAATGGAAGCCGACGGAGCTGACATGTCAACAGTCAAAATTTTGTACTGCGGTATCTGTGGTTCAGATGTCTCCTCTTTAACTGGTGAATGGGGACCTGTAAAGGACATCTGCCCCCAGGTTTGCGGCCACGAAATCGTTGGTGAGGTTGTGAGGGTCGGCACCTCTCCCGAAAACGGCCTTAAGATTGGTGACCTCGTCGGTATTGGTGCCCAGTCAGACTCTTGTCGTGAATGCGAATGGTGCAAGGAAGGTCAGTAATCTCTATTACAATCCAACTTGCAACAAGTACTGACATGTAGATGCTAGGCAAGGAAAACTACTGTGCTACCCAAACCATCACTTTTAACTACCCCTACAACCGTGGTCCCAATGGCAAGGGGTCCATCGCCCGAGGTGGTTTTGCCAAGTACTGGCGAGGACCTTCCAAGTTTGCTGTCCCGCTTCCTTCCGGCCTCGAGCCTGACGTTGCGGCACCTATGCTTTGTGGTGGTGTCACCGTCTACAGCCCCCTCGCCCGTTTTGAAATCGGTACCAAGCGCAAGCGCGTCGGTGTCATCGGTGTCGGTGGTCTCGGTCACATGGCTATCCTTTTTGCCAAGGCTATGGGCGCCGAGGTGACTGCTATCTCTCGAACTGATGCGAAGAAGGAGGACGCCTTCAAGCTTGGTGCTACCGATTACTTTGCTACTGGTGGTGACTTGCAGGAGGCTGTCAAGGCTCGCACTCGATCTCTCGACTTTATTCTCTGTACTATCAGTAAGTCATCATCGTCAATGGACTTCTACCCCAACTTGTATGCTGATTCTTGTACTATCAGACCCTGAAAGCTTCTCCATCAGCGACTACCTCCCCCTCCTCACCCCCGCCGGTGTCTTCTGCATCGTCGGCGTCATCCCCACCCCTTTGCAAGTCCCCGCTTTCCCTCTTATCATGAACAGCGCTTGCGTCGCCGGTTCCAACATCGGTAGCCCCAAGGAGATTACTGAAATGTTCGAATTCGCCGTTAAGCACAACATTAAGCCTTGGATCCAGAAGTGGAACTTCGACGATATCAACAAGGCGTTGCCTTCTTTCCAAAAAGGTGATCCTAGGTATAGGTTCGTCTTGGTCAACGCCGATAATGGCGGCAAGCTTTAAGGGACTTGCGATGACCTTCTGTTCTTAAAAATTTAACGAGTCAATAGAGGTTTTTTGGGGTATAGGTGGTAACAAAATTTGTCGTCGTATGTCTAGCATGTATTCATATGCTGGAGTCTCTACGTCAAACCATGACAATAACTGGTAAAGTGGAGAAAGATCACTGACCGGAAAAACACAAAGTGAATAATTGTGCGATGTTAGCTGCGGCGATTACTAATAATAGGCGTTGCCAAACATTCAAAAAGTAGCTGTGGTGATTTCTACAAGTGAGAACCTTGAATTATGCGGTATGGCTATATGGCCCGAGAAACTGTGTCGTTGTTTTCGTTGAGCGACTCATTATGACGAAGTTGAGAGGCAAATCGGAGAAAAGTTGATAGCGAACAATGATATTTTGCATTCTTTGATGATTCGATCTTCTTTCGGTATTATTAGCTTTGAACAAACTTCCACGTCATAAGGTATCCATCTAAAGTCGTCTACGCAGCCTCGAATCCGCAAGTCTTTCTACAATCCCATCCGTTTATCTTCCCAATTCTCAATTCTCCCGAGAAATATGCCTCGTCCAACCTTGAAAACATTCCTTCTTCTCTTATTCTACCCTCTCTTTATCCTTCTCCACCTGACCTTCTCCGTTTTCTCTCTGCTTCTCCGCATCTACCAAGCCCTCACTACCTCCCTTTCCTCCACTATCGACATCGAACATGTTCTTCCTCCGAAGCATATTGGCTTGGTGCTTGTACCAACCTTGCGATCTGGTGGTGTAAGATGGAGAGCAGGTGGAGTGTCGGGGAAAGACAGGAGAAAAAGAGAGAGAGAGGGGTTGGTAGAGAGTGTACGGAGGGTCGTGGAATGGGCTGGGGAGAGAGGTGTTCAAGAGGTTTCAGTATGGGATGGGCAAGGTATCTGACTTTTTTGATAGTTTGTTCTTATAATATGTTCATTTGCTAATATGGAGTGTATAAGGCTTGACACAGTCCGCTTTACCAATCTTTCTTCGCACTCTTTCCTCCACTTCCACTTTACCTCCTTCACCGCCTTTATCACCACCTACAGAACCCACTCAAGACACTTCTTCTCTTTCCACTGAATCAACCAAATCCAATGAAAGGCGAGAACGAAGGGAACCAGTCATCTCCCCGACACACACAAGACGTCCGTCTTCTGAGTTTATTGTCGGTGCTGGTGTAACGAGTATCACTGTCTGGCCAGGAGGAAAAGGAAGGGAAATGGCAATTCACCTTTTACCACCCTCCAGCTCTGCACCCGCCATCGCATCTTTGACAAGGAGTTATGCAGCAGAGCAAGTACCTTTGGAGGATATTACCGTGAAGAGGGTTGATGAGGACATGAGGCGTGAGTCTGTCTTTTTTAACATGAAACAGACAGAAGCAGGTATTCAAGGTTATGAAATATAATAGAGCATTTGCATTTTACAAACTACCCTGATTTGTTAATCCTTCATCAACTTTCACCACCGCCATTCTATAGCGCTTTACTACCCCGCCGAGCACCAGAATTGTGGGGGTATCCCTTCTGGGCTTTACGTATCACCGAAATTTAGTACGTTCTCTTCCTCCCCATTTTCCGTTATATTCTGCTTTAATCGAATATGTGATACTAAACCAACTGGAGCAGCCAACATCCAACCCCAATCCCATTCCTTCACCACCTGACACCCCTCATTACTGCCCTTCGTACTTCTGCTCTTCCATTCGTGCGTAAAATCGGACACAGCATATCTATCCCGGACCGGCCGGCAGAAGAGGTTTTGAGTAGGGACGAGTGGGATGGGGCGATGAGAGCTTGGGTAAAAGTTGAGCAGAGGTTAGGGCGGTGAGAGAGATGCGATGTGGGCCATAGTGTTATGTAGATTGTTGTGTATTTTTTGTGTATGCATATACATATCTTTATGCACTGCACGCGTTGCTTTATGGGAGGTCAATTAGGGCCATGGTATGCTTGGCGTAACTAAGCATAAAGTCCCATTGTCTGGTACGACAGAGTGGCACCATGCGGAGCGAGTTCCCTCTTTCCGTTCGTCATATATGCATTACAAACACCATCCTAGACTTCTATTGAGTCTCCTCACACTTCTACTGGGTCTGCGCCCCGTACCCTCTCAAACCCTCTGCAAACTTCCATTCTGTAGGAGCTGATCTAGAGTCACTGATCTTGACACCTTCATCTGTGATAGTAGCGACTTGGTACTATTTCCTCTTATCAGACAAATGTTTTCAACCATAAGAGATATAAACTGACCTTGTTGATACTTCTCGCATCCCTGTAGAACAACACCTTCATACAATCATCAATCAATTTCTCCGCCTCCTCCTGCGTCAACAATGGCCCCTTGCCATCAATCCCCGCCTTTGCTTCATATGCTTCCCTCAATAGCGGTTGCGCGAGATGGGCTCCAAAGCCCGTCGCGAGTGTGGGCGCAGAATAAGTTGTACCAAGCAAATCGACATATGCGAGGAAACTTTCTTTTTTGGTGTCGTCCCAACCACCGACGAGGACGGCGTTCCAGATGGGGTCAACTTTGCTTCGACGAGCGTAGAAGAGATTGGAGAGAAGAGTGTAAATATTGGAAGGAGAAAGCGATGGGTGGGAATCGGTCAGGGAGAGAGCAGATTCCTCTCGTCTACATAATTCTGTCAGCATCACATCTTACGCCGTTTTCCACAGATGGACATACAAGAGTCCATCGAGCTCCCTTTTCAACCACTGATAATCAGACATGTCGCCCGCCACACCCAAAAGGGTATGTTTCCCCAGAGGATGAAGACGCTGGATATCTCTAAACCTCGCAAGAGAACCGTATGAACCGAGGTTATCAGCCGCAATCATCACGCCCTTGTCAAACTTGATGCCGAGAACAGAAGTACCGGTGACAAGAGGTTGTTGGGTGTGGGACATGGGACCATGGTGGGAAGAAGTGTTGTGGCGCTGCGTTTGTCCGAGGGGAAAGGTGTTGTAGTCGTTGAAAGCAGAGTTTGCTGGAGCGGGCTGTTTCCAGAGGGCGGGGTGCTGCGTTATGTCAGCGCTGGATATGGTGTCCTCCGTCCGCCGTGGAAACTTACGTTTGAGATGGCCATCTTGGACAGATATAGAGCAAAATAAAGAAAATGAGAAAGTGCAGACAAGAGCGACGATGATGACTGTGAGGGACGACGCGAGTGCGAGAGAGAGTAATTACGTAATGCCAATGACGCGCTCCTTTGTGGGGTCGTGGATGGAGATGATCCCGAGTGGACTCAACTCTATCATTTCCTGTCATTACATTTATTTGGCTATACACAATGAGTGAACAACAGTTCTTCGAGACCATCACAAAGGTAACTGCATGCGATTTCCTGAATGGACTTCAGCTCACACGGCATAGTCTTTTACAGACGTTACCATCACCGAGCGGGGTGTCGATACTGCCGAGTTCCTCGAGGCTGCGGAGGGTTTAGTCAAGATCTTCAGTAAGCGCTCCTAATCTGTGGGCTGCATGCTGTAGGCGTTAACTGGGTTCCATAGACCTCTTTGGTAACCCCGCTTTCGCTGTTGTGCAAAACGACTTAACCGGTAACATTGCCGTACGCTCCTCCTTTGCCTTTAGTATATCAGACACCTTACCTTATTTCATTTGATCCACATTTAGAAAATCCGAGCGTACCTCGCCAAAGACCCCGCTTCCGCCGCCACCCTTGAGTCCCTCCTCGCTTCTGAAAAAGCCAATATCCCCAAGGCCAAGGACCGAGTCGCGACCGATGCCTTGATGTGGTTGCTTCGTGGTCTTAAATTCACCTCTTTGGGCTTGAAAATCAACCTTGAGAACAAGGACGAAGAGCTTTCTGCCAGTTTTACCAAAGCTTATGAACAAAGCTTAAAGAAGTATCATGGTATGATGATTAGACCCGTGTTCTACGTGAGTCATTGCACAGACCATAACTGCAAGCAGTCGTACCATACAGCTTTGCCTGGCTAACCTGCTGCTCTTCTTCGGTATACAGCTCGCTATGAAGGCCTGCCCTTACCGTGCCACCTTCTATCCCAAGCTCGGCCAGCCCCAGGAAGAAGTCATGCCCAAGCTCGAGGCTTGGCTCAAGGCTTTGTACGAGATTGTCGAGAAGGAGGAAGGTGTCTTCAAGGCTGGCTCTTACGGCGAAATCTAGAGTAATGGAATTCCTAGTTTACAAGTCATTTATTGCGTCCGTGCTGCGATCTAAATTGGGATAGTAGCGTGCACGAGGCTTATGCCTTGCAGTAACACATTGCAGTAATGCTTGTACAATATGCAGTTGCAGTTACGTATATGTGCATGGTTGACCGGCTCGGGACGCCACACATTGAGAATAATTTGGTTCCGGGTTTTTTTTTTTGATGCCGCCTCTTTCGCGACGCGTCTGTAAACAAAACAAAACAACTGAAAACGAACCTCGAATGCCATAAACATTCTTCTTTTCTCGTCCCCATTTATAGCAGCCACAATGGCAGAATTCACACTGCAAGAACACCTCCTCGCCCTCTCAGATCCACCGCTGTACCAAATTTCCGCAGAACTCGACATCCCTTCTCTCCGAACATCCTCCATCGATTCCTCCCTTTCCTCCGCCATTGAAGAAATCGCAGGTGATCCGGAATCCATCGTGAACTCCTCCCCATCGACGTTCGACGTCTTCCGCTCCATCCTCAAGCATGCAGACCAACCAAACGTTGATTCTGGCATACTCACCAAATTGCTGGATGTGATTGTCTCAGGGCTGAGTTATCACTCGAGCACGGTGATGGCGATTGTCAATGGACAAGGGTTTGGTGCTGAAGCCGATATGGATGCGCCAATGGTACATAAGCAGCCGCTTGAAATGTGGGCGTTTCTGCTGCAGTGGTTTGTCAATGCCGCAGAGCGCGGGGCGGGAAAGACGAACGATGAACCGAGACAGGCAATGACTGGGAGAGGTAAAAAGAAGACTACCAAAACCGCAGGTGGAGCTGGGATATCAACATCATTCGTATTTTCAGATCACCTCCCCCTAGTGCTCGGTACGATGCACAAAACTCTCCGAATACCAACTTCACGATTATGGCGTACCTCTTCCGAAAGAGAAGCCTTCATCTCGTGCTTTGTCAAACCCGCATACCAACTCGCCGAGACAGAGGCATACCTCAAAATTTCCGAGATCCGCCTGGGCATATTCAAAGTCATCTGTCTCGCTGTCAAATTCCATCAACATGCTTTTGGGGCCCAAACATCGATTATGCAGAATTTGACGTATTTCGAACATCTCTCGGAACCGATGGCGGAGCTGCTGGCGATTTTGGAAAAAGAATTTGATTTTTCGCAGTTGGGAGAAGAAGTTCTCAGGGATGTAGCGGGAAAGAGCTTTGCGCATAATGATGCGAAAGGTCCGAGGAGTTTTTCGAGGTTTCTCGTTAGGCTGACAGAGTTGAGTCCAAGGATGGTGCAGAAGCAGATGCCATTGCTGCTCGCACATCTCGATAGCGACGTAGGTCCCCTTGTTACCCTTTAGTCCATGGATGCTTTCGGGAAGATTGGACTAATGTTGCGATTTCAGGCGCACCCTATGCGAATGGCTATTGTAGAGATCATCGGTATCCTCATCAAAGACATTTCATCATCTGATGAAGGTGACGAAGAGCAAAAGACGAAGCAGATCCAGAGGTTCTTTGAGTTGTTGATGGAGAGATTTTTGGATCTGAACTCTTGGGTGAGATGTAAAGTCCTGACAACATTGATCAAGCTCTGCGAGTAAGTGGCGTAGTCTTCATTATGCAAGAACGGACGTTGAGATAGTTTACAATTAACCTGACACAAATAGCCTACCCGCCAAATTTCCTAAACAGCGTCATCAAATTACCGAACTTACCATTCGCACACTTGAAGATAAGACATCGTCTGCTCGTCGATATGCTATCCAACTGCTGTGTAAACTACTGGAGACTCATCCATTCGGTGCACTTCATGGCGGGACGTTGAATTTGCAAGAGTGGCAAGAGAGGTACGAAAAGGTGGCAGAGGAGTTGAAAAAGGTGGATGCGCAAGAATTGGAAATGGCGAAACGGGAAGTGGGGGTTGAGGATGATGATGAGGAAGGTGAAGATGATGAAGAGCAGAAAGAGGATGAAGAAGGGACTAAATTCAACAAAGAAAAAGAAGACGGGGATAAAGAGGAAGACGACGAGGCTCAAAACGAATCCACCCCAAAACCCAAGAAGAAGAAACCTCGTCAATCCCAACTCGACCTATCCGCCATCCAATCTGAACAAGCCTCCATCGATCCCAACCTCATCACCAAATTGCGTCTTACCAAGAAATACTATGGCGATGCTCTCCGATTCATCAACCAACTGGAATCTGCCATCCCAACCTTGTGCCAATTACTCGTCTCCACCACGAAAACAGAAGTCCTTGAATCCATGCGGTTCTTTAGGGTTGCGTACGAGTATGATATCGCCTCGGCCGAACAGGGAATCAAGACGATGTTGCATTTGATTTGGACAAAGGATAATAACGCGACGGCTGGGGAGGAAGGGGAAGGAAAAGGGATTCGGGGCAGTGTGATTGAGTGCTATAGGAGTTTATATTTCGATGTGGTGCCGGATCTATCGCCAAAGCAGCAGGTGAATAGGATCACAAAGAATATGATTGAGTAAGTATCGTCATTCCCGTAGATTTGGAAGGGGAAGAGGCTGATGATGACGCCCTTTTCCGGGATAGACGGACGTATGGTGCTACGTTGGCAGAGTTGACAAGTCTGGAAGAGTTGATGCGCACGATGATGGGAGAGAATATGGTGCATACCGATGTTGTCAACAAGCTCTGGCAAGTTTACAGTGCGTCTCCTACCTTTTCTTCTTTTAACTATCAACCTTCCCCCTGAAGGTGGAGCTGATTAAGAATGGTTTCGTTTTGAGTAGGTACGGAACAAGAAATCCCCAAGGCGCAGAGGCAAGGGGCAATCATCATTCTCGGGATGTTGGCCCTGGCCAAGAAAGAGGTGGTAACCGAGAAGGTGGACAAACTATTGAAGATTGGTTTAGGACCACTTGGAATGGTAAGCAGGAACCAAAATTAATTATAGTGCAAAGGGTTTTGAGAGCTGATGGACAATGTGTCGAATCATAGCAAGATTTGGTGCTGGCGAAGTATACTTGTATCGCTCTTCAACGTCTTAGCGGGTCTGCGAAGAAAGTCAAAGGTTTGCTTTTTCCCTCCGCTCAATAGAAGGTGTGATCCACGGAGACTGATTCTTTCATATAGGCTCCCTCCAAGACAAAACAATGCGTTTACCAATGGACAATCCTATCTTCACCAAACTCCAAGATATCATCGAGTTTTCTCCCAAATCCCCCCAATGGTTCTCCATGGCTGAACAGGCTGTTAACACCATTTACCTATTGGGTGAACAGCCGGATAGACTTTGTACGAAGATCATAAAAGACTTGACAGCCAAGGTGTTTGAAGCGCCTGAAAAGGAAATGGAGGTCGAGAAGGAAAAGGAGAGGGAGGAAGAAAAAAATGGAGAACTGGAGAATGGAAAACTGGACAATGGAAAACAAGAGATCACTGAAAATGGTGATGTCTCCGTGAGAGCAGATAGCGAGCCGGAAACTGTGGATGATGGTGAAACCTCTCAAACCCAATCCCAACTCGCCCCTACCAATGAAGAGGTTGCGCTTTTGAAAGCACAAGCCAGTAGCTTTAGGATTGCTCAGATGGTTTTCATTGTTGGTCATGTGGCTTTGAAACATATCGTTTATCTTGAGCTTGTGGAGAGGGAGTTCAAGAGGAGGAAGGATGAGAAAGCAAAAGGTAAGTCCAACGTAGCTTCTTTCATCTGCCATTCTTCTTATAGGGTATTGGGAGAACGGAAAAGTTGATCGTCAATGCAGAGAAAGCGGCAGCAAAGGCTGCTGAGAAGGACCAGAACGATCTCGACGCTGTAGCAGGTAATGCCGAGGATGACATCGGTGATCTCATATCCACCATGAAAGAGAAGGAACTGCTGTATGGCGACAAGAGCTTATTGGCCGTGTATGGAGATTTAATCGCGCATATCTGTGCCAGTCCAAAGAAATACAAAGTGAGTTGTCGATGTTAGGTGTGGGAATCGGTGGATACTGAAATGTTTTGATGTAGTATCCTTCACTCCGAGAAGCAGCAACGCTGAGTTTATCAAAGCTCATGTGCGTCTCGTCCCAGTTTTGTGAACAACACTTGCCGTTATTGTTCAAGATTCTCGAGACGAGCAAAGACCCTGTCGTAAGGAGTAATATCGTGATCGCTTTGGGCGATATCGCAGTCTGCTTTGGTAACTTGATTGACGACGTGAGTAATTTCAGTCTGTCTGCACTGGGACGCTCCTAGTTAATACACTAGAGTTAGAACTCCGAACGTCTCTATCAAGGCCTCGCAGATACCGACCTTGTCGTCAAGAAGAACACCCTCATGGTTCTCACCCATCTTATCTTGAACGGTATGATCAAGGTCAAAGGTCAACTGGGTGAAATGGCCAAATGTTTGGAGGATCCCGATCAACGGATCTCGGACCTCGCGAAACTGTTCTTCACAGAGCTGTCGACAAAGGACAATGCGCTGTATAACAACTTGCAGGATGTTATCAGTCATCTGAGTATTGGAGCACATGCCGTTGATGAGGGGACTTTCGAAAGGACAATGCGATTCATTTTCACCTTCATTGAAAAGGTAAGCATTTTGTTCGAAGTCTGTAAAAAGATATAACAAGCTAATGTGTCAAAATAGGAAAAGCAGGCAGAATCAATTGTGGAGAAGCTATGCCAACGATTCAGACAGGCGACAGAGGAGCGACAATGGAGAGACATCTCCTACTGTCTTTCACTCTTACCATTCAAGTCTGAGAGATCCGTCAAAAAGCTCATCGAGGGGTGCGTCTTATATTTATACTTTCAATGAAAGATGTCCTAGACTGATTTGATGACTTCAGTCTGCCATTCTATCAGGATAAACTCCATGAAGAGACAGTGTTTAGACGGTTCACTGAGATCTTGGCCAAGGCTCGAGCGAACAAGGCTTCCAACAAGCCTGAAACTGAATTGCAAGAGTTCGAACGGGTTCGTTTTTTGCCTATTTCTTTCAACCTTTAAACTTATGATGCACGTATCAGATCCTCAACGAGCATCAAGCAAAGGGTCTTGAAGATCAAGCCCTCGAAGCGGACGTATTACGCAAGGCTAAAGCTGCGAAACGCCGTGCCGCTAAACGGCCTCCTGCGGCGACAGCGAGAACGACCCGGAGAAAGCAAGTCATTGAGGAGGATGTTGAGGAAGATGAGGAAGAGACACCAACTGTCGATGAGGAGGAGGCTGAAGAAGAAGAGGCATTTGCACCACGGAAGAAGGTGACCGCAAGAAAGGCGCCACCAAGGAGAGGAGGAAGAAGGAAGAAAGTTGTGGAAAGTGAGGATGAGGATGAAGAGGATGAAGATGAGGATGATGAGTAGGTTCGGTAATAGTCGTGAACGATTATATTCTTCCATATATATGGGTGTTGTAGGATGCATTATGATTTTTTGGCTCTCAACTCAAGTATTTTACCAATTTCCGCTAGGTGTACATCAACTGAGAAGCCTGCCATTTATTACTACTATTATGCGGTGACAAGGAAGTTCTCAAACGGTGAAATGAACGGGAACTGTTGCAATGAGTGAAAGATAAACCCCATTTATACATTCTAATAATAAGATTGCTACTCTATATCGTTCGTTTTGTAATACAAATTCTTTGATTTCTCTCAACTTTGCCAAAACGCAGACTTATGCTCCAAACGCCGCCCCAGCTCCCTCTTCCTCTGATATCTTTGGCATTTTGTTCTGTCTAAAGAAAACAATAATAATCAAAGCATTCAGCACAAGCCACCCGAATTGGAACCATAAGGATGCTTGCACATTGGCATAGTTGGTCATTCCTCCGGGATTGAGGGTCAGAAGCCCAGCCTGCACAGTGAGGCTAATGGCAGCGCCGACTTGGAGAGAGACTTGGAGCATCGCACCCGCAACACCAGAAATTTCGGGGGGAACGGAGGTCATAACTGTGATACTGTGCTAGAGTCAGTCATCTGCGAAAAGGATTATGAAGAAGCCATCAAAGGAGATAAACATACTTTGTAGATAAGAAGCTTATCATAGCAGCACCACTTCCAATGATGAAAGCGGGGAAAAGCCATCTCCAATAATCGCTCCCCAGTTTGCCATCATTGAAAATAATGAGTAGATACATGGCAGCACCGACGAACATACCGCCGGCAAGAGGTATTCGGGCACTGCCGACCTTTTGAAGAAGTCGAGGGACAAAGAATGCCACGAAGAGACCTGAAGCACCTTGAGGGAAGACGCGGAGGGCGGCGATGATGGCAGGTTCGTTGAAGTAGTCGATGAATCGTTCGATCAGGGGCAGTTGGCTCACCTGCATTCCAGACATCAGCTCTCAGCCGTATCGGTAGCAACAAAGAATTGACTTACACACCACCAAGGGTAAATACCGAGCGCAAAGACAATCAACAAGGTCATGTTTGGAATTTTCCAGAATGATGGAGGGATCAAAGCGTAGCTCTCAGGTAATCTCGCTTCGTAGATAAAGAAAGCAATAAAGATGGGCCAGCTAAGCAAAAATGGAACCAAGAAGCCTGGTTTTTTCCAGCCATAAGAAGCACCGAGAGTGATACCCAGTATAAGCAAGATGATGGAGGCAAGCATCATGAAGCAGCCGACAATGTCGAGCCTTTTGAGCTTATCTCGGGGTGAAAGTTGTTCAACCAGTTTCCCAGCGGATTGAGGGATGAGAGTAAGGGCGGAAACGCCGAAAGGTACAATTACGATAGCCATCATCTGCGAAAAAAAGGAAACGATTGTCAGTTGAGCAAATCTCCAGTCGATGGATTTGAGACCTACTCGGAAGAACCATCTCCAGCCGGCTTGTTGGTCATTAGCAGTGATGAATCCAAAGAAGCCAGCAATAACAAGGCCTGTGACGTTGGCGATGGCACCGCTGAGACCGAAAATGGTAAGAGCAATGTTGAGCTCTTTCGGCTCAAAAAGAGCGAGGATCAACCTGAAAGCCGAGGGAATCTGCAATATCTGATCAACCATCACTACTTATTAAATGGGAACTGAAACTTACAGTAGCAGCCCCAGCAATTCCGCTCAAAGCACGGAAGATGAAATAGGCAAACTGATTAGGCATAAAAGAGATGACTAAGTTGGTAGCACCGAGTCCAAGGAAGCCGTATGCGAAGACTGCTTTTGCCGAGTATAGGTCCGCTACACGTCCCCAGAATAATAAAAATGAGGCAAATGTGACGGAGTAGCTAGTCTGTGATGAAGTGGTCAGTTTGAGACCGACTGATAGTACTGTGTGGTCAACTTACAATGATCCAAGAGGAAGCCTCGTACTGGATGCCAAGGTCTTTTTGAATCGCATCGGTAAGGACAAAAAGGGCAGATACGGAACAGACATCGAGATACTTTGCAGGTGTAGCATTGTCAGCAAATATAGATACAATGCAGCGAACCACTGTGCCTACCTGAGCAACACTGAAAACCAGTAGTAAGAACCACTTGCGGCTTGGACTTAACTTGGTCAAACTACTTTCCTCCTGAGTTTGAGCTTCGAGGTGTACTTCAGTGTTAGTCGAAGGAGGTGATAGTTCATCGATAGATTTGCTGTCAAGTTTCTTTTCTTTGCAAATGGCGTCTACATCAACTGCTGTTTTCTCGGGTGATGGAGCACCAGAAATAGGGGATGTGAGAGTGCAGACGGTATCGTTCGTCTTTGTTCGAGGGAGTTCGCTCATTGTTGGTGTATCAAATTGCTTTGTCTTCTTGAACCAAGTAAGACGGAATGGAGTGCCCGGGATGGTGAGATAGAGAACTGTTGATGAGAGGAAGAAGAGCTGCTCTTTCATACCTCAAAACAGCCAGATTATATACTTCTCCTTTGGTCCTCATCCTTTCGACAGGTTTCAAGATGAATCAGCGAGTTCAATATCCTGAGTGAAGATTGATAAGCAGAAAAGAAGCACGACACCGGCAAGTTGTATACTTTTTTATTTTTACTTTATTAAAGAGCAGTTACAAGGTCAAAGTATCAAATAGTGCGATACCGACATAGATCGCTGATGATAAAGACGGGTAAGTGGAGGTGGAGGCACGTCCTTATTTGTCATCCATCGTTATGATTTGGATCTGATGGAATATTATTGAAGGTGGGTGAAACGCCGGATCGCCGCTTCTTGTCACCGAGGTGTTGACTCGTTTAATCCTTTCGTCGTTCGGGTATATGTGAAATTTGATTATTAAAAGGACATTAAAGTCAGGACCGAGTACATACACCTAATACAGTGTGCTATGCAGCGGTACCGAACATTTTTTTGGACTAAGACAGACGGATAAAGACAGGAAAACCGTGGTCGGTGGCCGAAGCTATAAAGGTAAGGATGATGCATATTCCACATTACATTTCTGTTTGGGCTTTTCGGATTAGCCTGCTAAGCTTCGTCCGCTTCGTATTATGGTCAGCGCCTTTATCATGGGATGTCACTATTCAAGGCATGTGGATCGTCGGCGGTGACGGCTATTCATCACATTTATTATTGAGTGAAATATCGAGGATCATGGATATCATCATTCCCAGTGGCATAACCCTACTCATGTCATCCTGAAGGACAGCCAAGCGTTTTACGGCGCATTTCCAGTGGGGCTGCTACGAGAGACAGATCTTTCCATTACATCAATCGCCGGTACCACCATATTGGTATTGGCTGCACTTCTTCGCAAAACGTTTGTCGAGGATTGCGGCTAAATAAGGTCAAACCATTGGTAACCGAGAGGAAAAACTCAGTGACTTTTGATCATTCGGCAGACCCGGCCACAGAGCTCCATTTTACCAGGATGATATGCATGGTGGCTTTATCGTCGGTCGAAGACCCATGAATGATGTGGGTACCGTGCGCCACAAAGGACTTTGTTTATAAGGATTTTAGTCATTGCAAAGTGTATCCTGCCGCGTTGGATTCATTGATTTACCTATGTCAGGTATAGCAATGGGCAATAAAAAAACATGAAGCGCGATTCCTCGCTGCTCACAAGCATTATGGTGTGGGGGGATGTCTCTTAGTGCTGCATACCCAGGGTTTTTTTGATCTCTGCGGGCGTTACCAGGACGGCAGCTATGATGCTTTTCAAAGATCTGCGAGGAGACTGATGAAGATTGCCAACGAGAACAGCACAAGCCCAGAGCTATCATGGCATTCACCCGTCCGTCAGGAGTACGTCGGAACTTACAAAAAGAACAGAAAAGAAGAAGACGAATACAACATGATGATGTTCTTGTATAGAAGTTCCACGTCACAAGTGCGATCGGGCATACTCGGTGAAAGTGATGTGGCATTGGTAGTAGATCGGCGTCATCATTGACCGTTGCGTCCCGTCCTCATAGTGTTGTTCATTTCCCCTATTTCTCACCATTTCTCTTTTTCTTCTTCACTTCTTAACTCAACAGCCATCCCTGGAGGAGTAACCAGACACATAAACGCAGTAATATCACCAGTTAACCCTGCGAAACTAGAGTCCACCTATCGCCTTCTGTTCAGCGTCACTCAACAAGCCACACCCTTCCACCTTGATTTCTGCTTGACCAAGTCGACATAACGGTCAACTGTACCCGTCAAGCCATATATTCGAGATATATATCAGGTGATTCGACACACAGTAGAGCACGAACAACATGTCGATCGAACTTAGTCCCTCTACCCAACTGGGTTTCCCCCGTGAGTCATGTCTCGATCGATAGTAGCCATGGGAGGTGATGTGGAAGGTCAGAGGGGAAGATTGTGTCGGAAAGCAACAATCCAGGAGCCCTGCATAGAATTCAAGGTGTTAGGGCTCCCTGACGTAGATTGGCATTCTAAGGCGCGGTCGGCTGCGCAACACCTCTAACGCCCTATCCACCTATCACCATCTCTTTGTCGCCGCCTTTCTTCGTCTGTAGCCGAATCGTACTAACCGTTTTCTTCACTCCGATGCAGGTCCCTTCACCAGCGTCGTCAAGCGCTCGCTTCTCATCCATAACCCCAACTACCACCCTGTTGCCTTCAAAGTCAAGACGACTGCGCCGAAGCAGTACTCTGTGAGGCCCAACTCTGGAAGAGTTGAGGCTGGAGAGAGCGTCGAAGTGCACAGTGAGTAGTGTCTTGTAATACGAATCTAATAATGGATTGCGGATTGATGGATGGATATCAGTCATGCTGCAGCCTTTAGCCCAGGAACCCCCTCCCCACGCCAAGTGCAAGGACAAATTCTTGGTTCAGTCTGCGTCCATCACTCCTGACGAAGAAATGCACTCTTTGGCGGAATTGGTCAGTTGCTTATGCTCTTGAAATTTTCAATTGCTGACATCTTTGGATAGTGGTCACAATTGGAAAAGACAAACAAGGGCGCTATTAGCGAGCAAAAGCTCAAAGTTGTGTACCTCCCCGCCGAAGACGGATCCACAAATAACCAGGGCATCCCTGAAGAAGACGAGGCTAATGAGGCTAGCAGGGTTGAAGAGCCAGTGAGTAGCTGCCTGTTTCCTAGGGGGAGCGGATTTGACCGTGGTCTTCCTTTTCACCTCCTTTTCCGCAACTTTCAATTACAATTATCTTCATTCTTGCTTCAAATTCTTTTTCGGTGGCTCAGCATGTAAAAAAGAACGACACTTATCACGTCGGCTTGACAAGGTGGACCACAAGGCCGGACAAGGAGTACGATCCGACTCTTTTCCGTAACGGTGGTCTGACCTATTGGGAAATTGAACAGCCGCCTTACAAGCCTCCTGTCACAGTTTGTCTTTCTTTTTTCAGCTTTCCTCTTCCTTATTCTTTTTTGTGCATGACTATATAACCCCCTAGATATATTTAACCCAAAAGACCTAGAAGGCTAACAAGTGCACAGGCCATCTTCAGCCACGCCCAAACATCACCTTCCCACGAGAAACCCTTTTCTCCCCTCGAACAACCCAAGTCTGTCGACACCACTGCTCCTGCTCTTGCCCCCACTCAACCTCCTCTTCCATCTCTCTCTCCCGCTGCGGTTAACTCTACCAACTCAGCGCTCGAGCAATCTCTTGCGGCCACCACCTCTGATTCTGAAAAACTGGCCGTTGCGCTCAAGGAGATTGAATCTCTTCGTGCCCAACTGGAAGAGGCCAAGGGTCCTCAAGTCTCTGGCTTGAGGAAGCGGGGTATGGCCGGAGGTGCTAACGAGCCTGCAAACAAGCCTGCGCAAGCTGTGGCTACTGCTCAACAGCAAGGTGTCCCCCTCGAAATTGTCATCGGGCTCATGGTCGGTGTCTTTGTGTTGACTTACCTGTTCTTCTAATTACCCGCTCAAGAGCCTGGAGTGTCTTTAGAATGTGCGGTAATGGGAATAAAAAAGAGATGGAGCAAATAAACGCTGCGGGTAAGGAGACAAAGTGGGAAGGGATTGGATAGGGTCTAAATTAAGACTTTGACGTCGAGGGGATTTACCATTTACCTATTTTTATTTATAAGGTAGATTTGTTTATTTCAGATGTGATTATCGACTCTGTGCATCACCACATGCGGACACTCAAGGAACATGATTGTTGACTACCAATCTTCCGGTTCATCCACCCATTCACCTTTCCTTCTCAACTCCCTTTCTACTTCTCTAATCTTTCTATACCCGCCCCACCTCGCTTCCACCCCCTCCGCATCATTTCTTTCCACCCCCAGTTCTCTTCTTAGTTCTCCTATGCCCTGCTCCCATCTCTTCTCCCAATATACCGTCACGAGGCTCCTCCCTTCCCGCCCCGTCCTTAGTGCCCAGGGTACCCAATCTCGCGTCCAGGTCTCTTTTCTCTTTAACCTCAGAGGACCGAAAACAGAAGAGAGGAGTGCTACGGGGAGGGACATATTGGAGAATTCGAGGACTTTGAGGGATAGTTCGTGTGGAAGAGTGGGGGGTAAGGAGAAGAGGGTGTGATAGAGATCGTGGGTTTGGCGGTAACGAAGCATTGTGTATGCTAAGAGTGGAGAATCGATGTATTGCACCTGGGGTTTGCATCAGCTCCAATTAATTCCTCAAGTTAAAAGCGTTGAAAGGCTCACAGGAGCTCGGCTCTCTGGTTCCAGCCCTCCACCTCCCAACCACTCTACATATTCTCTCCCCAGCGTGCCCCTCTTCAGTTCTTTCAGTTTCTCAATCGTCTTATTCGTAATCTCCGGTCGATCCTTCATAATCTGTCTCCCCTCAGGCGTCATTTTCATCTTCTCGTGTAGCGCCGGAAGGAAAATACCGGCTGTGGACTCCGAGAGGGAAGCGATGAGATCACCGCGTGTGACGTCGAGGACGCCGACAACGCCTGACCCAACTGCGAGGAGGGCGTTTTGGGCGGGAGAAAGGGGGATATGGCCTGGGTAATTAAGTTTGCGGGTGAGGAGGCGGGGACAGGGGCGCATGGTGAATGATTTGACAGAGAAATAGGCGGAGAAACTAATAAGTGGAACGAGGAAATCGGCGGAGGTCGGATCGAAGAGTGATAATTCCAGGGGAATTGCCAACGTCATCACTTTTTGCGTGCGACGCGCTTAGTTGTGGGCGACTCGGATTACCGAAGTCACCAAGACCAGTTTTCCTTATCTCCCGCCCGGTGGTCCGCTCGTACCGGATCTCTGTTCACAAACGCATGCATTGTTTGTACTTTTTTTCTCAATAGACAAGATGTCTATCTCATCCTCTCAGCAATCAATATGTCCTACACCTCTGCGGAGCTTCTTGACGCCTTTCTCTCCACTACCGACGATAAGATTATCCCACTCACCGCAGCAGGTGTTGCGGCGGGGTGTAAAGTCTTTGGTGCGGCTATCTTGCGAAAGAGTGATTTGAGCGTGGTCGTGGTGGCGACCAACAATGAGACCTCCTCCCCTCTTCTTGTAAGTAAGATTGAATTTAAGAATTCATAATGCAGTGCCAGTGCTGATACAATTCGAACAGCACGGAGAGATCAATTGTATTCAGCATTTTTACGCTCTTCCTGCGGATCAGAGACCGTTGCCTAGCGAGTGTGTCTTCTTCGCTACCCATGAACCTTGCTCACTTTGTAAGCTTTGTCTATATAGTAAAGCTCCAGTAAAGCTCCAGCTAACCCACCAAAGGTCTCTCTGGTATAACCTGGTCGGGGTTCGACAACCACTACTTCCTCTTCACATACGAAGACACCCGAGACGCATTCAACATTCCCCATGATATTCGTATTCTTGAACAAGTTTTCAAGGTTCCGGCTTCTTCAGAGTTACCATCTGAATTTGCAAATCGACCGCTTTACAACAAGTCAAACGAGTTTTGGACAGCACGTTCAGTGGCGGAGTTGATCGAGGATTTGGAGGGTGATGAGAAGGAGGCTATGAAGACAAGAGCGCAAGAGGTCAAATACAAGTACAATGGGCTTTCAAAAGTGTATCAGGACGGTAAGGGGAATGCTGGCATACCGCTTGCTTAGTAAGGGGAGTGAGTTAGAAAGTTGATACTTGTTACCTTATGTTACGCTTATTCATTAAAATCGTTTAAAGAACAAGTAATCTATTGGCGTCAAACAGGAATCTTCTATCTATAACCAATTGTTATTACAGTATTCACCCACCATACCCACAATAGAACTCACACCTTTCACGGATTTGATAAGAAGGAAACAAATCGCTTAGAACTCTCCTGGACCCCTACCAAAGTAACTTCCACTTGGAACAGTCAACCATGGTGTCCCTTTGGCATCATCCGTGTCGGATCCAACAGTGTTACCCCACCAATTCAACTTGACACCATTGTAGCTAAGAGCGAAGAAGATGATGATGGTGGCGAGTGCCGTACCAGTATCCATGGCAGCTTGGGTTAGGTCTGGAGAAGGAAAACTGCATAAGCGTTGCCAAAAAAGAAAAGGAAGGAGTTGAACTTACAATTGTATCGCTTCCACCAAGCAAAGGCCCGCCTTCGGATGAGGTAGTTGAAAATGAAACCAAAGATGAACCAAAGAGAATATTGGGCTGATGACAGCAGTCAGCTAAGGGCGAATGGAGTTTGGTCGAGCTCAGACTTACTAGTGTTGGCGGGAGGGATATTGCCTAAAAGGCTTCGTCATTATCTGAGGTCAAGCATGTAGGGAAGGAAAATTTACCTGCAGCATTGAAGAAGACGGGCACGTTAATATACTTGACCCAGCTGCTAGGGTATCGTCGGTAAACAAGGTAGACGAGCACAGTAACCACAGGCTGAACAATTCACTTTTTAGCAATATCTTATTCCAAAAAAAAAGTACCTACGCCAATGAGGAAGAAGTACATCAAACCATTGTAAACCTGGCCCGCCTGGAACATCCTTTGAGGACCAATGGTACCCCAGATAAGAGACGCGTTGTACACCACCTTCGCGCCCGCACAAGTGAATCGGTCGGAATTTGTAGGTTGACAGAGGTCTTTGATGTTGCCGATCATCCATCTAAGCACTGGGCCGCCGTCAGCATGGGACATCCAAGGCGAAAGGCGAGCCTTACCTCCGGTCTGAGTCATTGTAGCCAAAAGGGTAGAGTAGATCTGCGCCCAGAAAAGAGTTCGGGGAGGGATTTTCTACCAGTCCCGTCAGTTGATAGTTGGGATAGGTTATTTATGATAATTCACCATGTACTGACCGAGCTTGAGATCTTGAGCGAAATCCATACCATGTTTCTGTTTCATCGTCAGTCGTTGGTTTCTGAAAACGTTCCCAGAAGGCTGAAGACATACGACACTGTTATAGCCGTAACACTTGACGAGCATGTTGGCAATAGGTTTCCCAGGCCAAGCATAACCCGCAATCAACTCGGTAATGATATTCAGGAAGACTATGTTGATGATCAGCACAACTCCATCTGCAAACCGAGCAAGACTCACTTCGCTGATTGGTAGTGCCCTCGAGGATACCTTCGGGCACAATCAAGACTAACCCCATACCAAAGCAAACCACAATGAAACCCCAAACAGACAGCTGAGTATCCCAGTATCTACAAGTGAAAATACCAAGGCCAAGGACAACGAGGGTGAGGACGCCGTACCACCAATCAGGAACTTCCTTGTAAGAACTCATCAATCGCTTGTGGATATCCTCTCCACCGTGCTTGGCATCCTTGAACTTAGCCCAGATCTCTTTACCGCTGTAAAGGTAGGTGTAGAAGACGATACTGGTCACAGCGGCAAAGGAGAGGCCGTAAGTGAGGGAGTAAGACATGGAGATGTACATGGGGGAGTACTCTTGGTATTTGGCAAGGACAAAATCGAGCTTCTCGTCAACGACTCGAGAAATGTTGTAGGATGATCCGGTGTTGTCAAAAGTTGATGAGGAGAGAAGAGGGAGACTGATGAAAGGTTAGCATGTGGTTCGTTGCACATTTCGATTGTGGAGCATACTAAGCACTGTGCCAGACGTTCTTGTAGTAAAGCTGTACTTAATTAGTACCTACGGCCTTACGGCCTTAGAGACTTGAGATCAACTCACGATGGGTGACAAGAACAGATAGAAGAATACGACAACAGCAAAAGCATTGCAAGTAATATAGAAAGGTGTGGTAAGGGGATAACCAGCATAGTTGATTTGAGTCCAGTCGAAACTGATTGGCAGAAGACCTAAACCAGAGTTCATCTGTACAGCTCATTAGCCCATCACTCTTCGAATAACACAATGAATACCCACTCCAAAAATAGTGTTGACCTTCTGGTTGTGGGGCACAATCCAAGTGATGAACGCAAAAGTACTTAAAGAAGTCCAGATGTAATCAGGGAACCAGAACCAAATGAAAGCGCCGATAGTCAGATAAACGAAGAAGCGGTATCTGGTGATAGTCCACCCGTTGGCCGGGCTTCGACTCTGAGGCTCATGAAGAGCTCGGAAAAGTACGGTGGATGCGAGGGATGAAGGCCAAATGAGGGCGGCGGGGTATACCAGCCACCTTCGAGCGAGACCAGCGAGGCCGAAACTACTGTGATTAGCTTGAGACTGGGAATGGCGAGACTTACCCAAGAGCTTGCGTGGTGAGCAAATATACAAAGGAGAAACCAGCTCCAAAATCACTGTTCCAATAAACGGGAGAGATGATAGCGACAAGAGAACCCATAGCATAGGCGGTACTCGCTGTCAAGTTGACACACTAGTGGTTTCACTCAGCTGGATGCCTACAAGGGGGGTGTATAAAGGCTTACAATAACGATAAGGGCATGCTCTTTGATAGTAAACTTTCCAGGGTTGAGGTAGAATGAGAAAGGCCCAAGGGGAACGACCCATTTAGGAAGTTTTTCCCAAGCTCGACCTATAGGAAATACTAACAACTGGCAGACCACATAACCCTGCCAGAAGGGTAAGCTGCCACTTAACATGGTAGGAGGCGAAGTAATCTACAATGGTAAGAGAGGGCTGGATACCAGATTATATCAGCCAGGTCTTGGGATTTCTCGGAGGAGACATACATAACGCAAGCCGAAGAACTGGTTGACACCAGCGAAAAGGACGACAAAGACTGTAAGAAGGATCCATGCTCTCACAGCTAGTAGTGGTCAATTTAAGAAAACATAAAACAGTTAATGATCACTCACTGTTGCAAGGGATACTGGGATCGTCTGTGTTGGGCACGCAAGCTGCTACTTCGGGGACTGAAGAGGGATTAGCTGATAACCAAGCCCGGCAATGAGAGATATTCACAAGGCGACTGATCACCATCCACATTCCAACGAAAAGCCTCATTGGGTGTAAGCTCCACTCCGGGGTCTTTAATGGACTCGACCTTGACTTCAACATTATCTGTAGACTCATTCTTCTCTAGATCCACATTGTCCTCCTGCTTTTGATCGAGCTCTGGAGACTCAGTACTTGCGTAGAATGTTTGGATTGGAAAATCGGTTGCCTGATCCCGTGGGATAGGTGCCTCAATCCCGTTGTAGGATGCCGACATCTTACTAATGGAAAACTAGTTGACTTTGATTTGGCCGCCGGCGATGGACGATGATTCGATGTCTTCATCTCCATCCCTTGTTTCCTTTACATACTATTTGGGATATCGGGCTCTTTCCCACAGATGCGCGTTCATTCCGATATCCAAGATGATAACGTTGACGCCATATTGTGCACTGGACAAGGCATATGTCGTGCAAGTGGGGCCCTGGGGTGAACGAGGAGGGGGGGCAGTTAACGATAAGCGATAAGTGACAAAGTGTTGGTAATTTTGGGGTCGGGAATACCATAGCTCGGGACTCTGACAATATTGATTCAAGCTCTGTTGGCCCGAAAAGCGGAAAATGGGTCAACAAGAGAAGCGAGGGAGAACCGTTCTGCGTATTTCAGAAAGAATAAGGAACGGGTGGCAGTCACGTAACTGGGCTAGCAAATAGCTTAGGCACCGCTGAGTTGCACGCGATAGCGTCACTCTTCGTTGTTCTTTTCTCATTTTCATGGCATTTCTGTCAAATACTTACGATCTCCACCTAGCGCTAATCGCGAACTTGCCGACATCTGGCATCGGCAACTCGCAATCCCCAGCTCGAAAATCTTTTATTGTAAGCCGCAGCCGGTCGACGTAGTGTAAGATCCTTTTTGGATCTGTGATACCTCGTGTTGACTGTACCAGTACATGTGGACTAGAGCCAGATTCGATTAGAGCTGTGGGGGTATGTCTGTCGTTGATGACAATTTTTCGATTTCTCTATTGCTGTTAAACACTTCATAAGACAGTTGTAGATTGTACGCTGGTACCCGCATTATTAAATAATGTACTGTACATATGATTTCCCCCAACATCTATCGTTCCAACGTAATGCCATACAAACGAAATAGAGCACGCAAAATGATGTTAATTTTTTGGACACACTGTTCCATCATGGCGCTTTCGTCACTTGTCAATCATCACTTTTTCCTGAATATTGATTTATTAGCCAATTAGTACAGCTTAACAGGTATAAATAAGTCATCAAAGTCGGAAATCGACATCTGTATGTACTTCCTCATCAGCTTCGAAATTCAAGCAAGTCTAAAACCCGTTGGCGCTTGAGTAGTTGTGGTGAACATAAGAAATATCTATCATATTTATCATCTATCTGGTGCGGGCTTCGGACAACGCCGGATCGCGTGATTGAATGATAAGAGAAATGATAAGCGTAACGTAATAGCAGTTACGTAGATCACACGCAATAAAATATTTATATCACCTTTGGTGATAAAAGGATTTCGTCATGCTCTCAATAAATATGCGTACGTTCTCCGTCACCACCGCGGACATAGCAAGCGTGGACTGCTGCTCATTCATTTGGTCGCTGTCTAATTCACGATAAAAGGTTACTCCCTTCCTCCCTCTTCAACCTTGCAGTCTTCGGTCGAGGATGATGATCATCGGATATCTCCGCCCTGCCGATCTTCTCGATTCGGAATGTAAAATGAACGTCTTCCGAAACCCAAACTCTGGTCCGGTATTTCCGTGGTGGAGGACTGCACAGAATAAACACGATGAATGATGGATTCATGTTTATCATACACCCATGAAGAACATCAACCATGATATCACTATGAGAAAACATAAATCATACAACTATCAAAAAAAATCGTGACAGACGGTACAAAATAATAATAAAAAGCTTCAATTATGATAGTCCCTCTTCTGTGCCCCACCCAGCGGCAATTTTGTTTTTTCACTTGCTTTTTTTGGTCTCGTCCCCTCATCATGCTCGTCTGGAATCTCGGTCCGCTTCTCCGGGCCGCTTCTGCCGGAAATTCCGTAGCACGACATTCGCGCATTAATTCATAATAATGATAGCCATCGTTATCGCTAGTATGAGTGAAGCACCGGACCTCGCCCGCTCAAATACTTGTCCTGGCACTTGCGCCAGAATTTCGTTATCCCCGCCTTCCTCCTCTTCCCATGCAGAGTTGCTTGACAGTTCTCCTTAGCTCTCTGCCCATACCTGGCGCATAGGTTTTTCGGAATATCGGCCAGTCGAAGGTAGTAAGACGTTCGACGTAAAAGGGATATCACGATTTACTTCCTTTTGCCTTCTTTGTCTACTTGATCGACGTCCGTTGGGAGCCTTTTGGTACACGCATTCACTATCACTCCGTCGTTTACAATGTGAACAAGCGGGCCTTTGACCATTGCATCTAAATCGAAAGATTAGTATTTCGTCATTTTGAAGTGTTTGTAAAATGTATGACTTACTTGAGTTTCTTGAGTCGACAAAAGTTGCATGCAATCGCAGTTTTTGGTAAGAACCGCTTGCCAAATTCAAGCCCTTCCTGACCACTGCATTCCTCTGGTCTGCTCTCCTGCCTGCCCTCGCCAATGCGCTTCTCTACCAGATCGTTGGGATAAGTAGACCGCCTAGGCCTTCCTCGCTTCTTCTTGGGTAAAGGCGGCACAGACGTCAATCCTTCTTCCAGAGGATTATAGGAGTACTGTGGGGCGGGATGAGGCACGTCCACCCCTATAAGATGCATACCTTCCGTCTGATGGGCATGCATCTTGAGGATGGGTGAGGTATCATTCCGGTAGAACCCTTGGCCAGGGACCGAGAAAGAATGTCGGTGGCTGGTCATGACAGGTGGTGGCACGTGATGGGGTGATGGCGATGGATAAGAGCCGTTTATATAGTTTGGAGGAGGATGGTTTCCATCGTTTGTTGCTGAAATAGAATGATACTGGCCAGCCTTATCCTCAGACGCCGAGATTCCATAGGAGACTTGAAGTTCTCCGTGTGTCGATACAACCTTTGAAAAAAAAATGGGATGGGACGGGAGAGGAGCGACCAAATCGGGGTGAATATGGATCTGCGAGCAGTCTCGGAGCTGATCTGCCGTTGGAGGGATGGATTTTTCAGAAGGGACTTGGGCGAC
This sequence comes from Cryptococcus deneoformans JEC21, assembly GCF_000091045.1. Classification (NCBI taxonomy): domain Eukaryota; kingdom Fungi; phylum Basidiomycota; class Tremellomycetes; order Tremellales; family Cryptococcaceae; genus Cryptococcus; species Cryptococcus deneoformans. Next base: position 887,438 of record NC_006680.1, read on the forward strand.
GCAAGGCGCCATACGCGGAGGATGAGGAATGACTGGTTGAGGTACAGCAGGAAGTTCGCCAGCAAAAGGACTGAATATAGATGCTGGATGATTTACGGCAGGTACAGACACATCAAGGAAAGCTTGAGGTGAAGGCAAATAGTCAGTATGAGATAAAACCACAGGCAGCTGCCACTCAGCCGCAGCGAGCTGCTCATTGAGTGGGGGCACTGGCGGAACGGCTGAATGGGGCAAAAGAGGGAAGTAAGTGCGCATTTGCTGAAGATCAGTAGTCAACTGATAAGGAGATGGAGTGGGCATCGTAGTGTGATTACGTGTTGTCCAGTCGCCAAGATCAGTGCGGCTGAAATGGGTAGAGTGCTCGGATGTAGGGGCGGATTGACCTTGTGATGAGGGTTTGTCGAGTTTTGCCCGTAAAAGTTGATCGTAACGATAACCAGTTTCAAGGCCGATAGCTCGAGCAGCGTAGGATTCACTATTATCCAGTTCAGCCGGATGTTTGGTAATTTGACAAAAAGGACATACTACCTATCGCGATCGTAGACTTCTTGGGCTTCTCGAAGTCCAACCGTTGTCTGAGATTGGCTATCCAACACCAATGATCCAGTTTTAGTGTCCAAAGTCGGTGGCAGCTCTTTCCAAACCTCTCCAGTAATTTTTGTCAACATTGTTGGAGGCGCAGAACAGCTCATCATTCCGCATCCATCCTCTTCCATTGCATGTTTCAATCTAAAATTGCGTCTCTCGGTGAAGTAATCAATCTCATCAGGAGTCGCAGAAGGATTTTCGAATGGCGAGTGGGCATGACGTTTGCTCAATGTAATAAAGGGAGAAGGGGGGTATAGAGATTGGGCTTGCGGTGTCATGTTAGAAGCAGGGTTGGCCTCTTCTTGCTGCAGTTTTTTCGCCATTAAATTGTCGGATCGCACACCAGTGTCGAGGTCGACAATTTTACGCTGTGTTTGATATTTCGCCGAGTCCGCAGTCGGATGCGCATTACTTGACCATAATAATCGTGGTGTCCAATGACTTGCGGGCGAGAAATCAGGCCATTTAGACTGTACCTCCCCGAAATACTCGGGGTTCGGTGCAGAAGTCGGTGACATCGTGGACGGCATCGAACCTTGTGTGTCAGTCGATGCAGTGTTGTGGTGATTTTGGGGCTTGGAGTTTTGCTCCACGTTTGCCGTCTGGGGCATTGTATTGGAAGACACAGAAGATATGGGGAAAGAGATCTCGTGAAGAGGGATTTTGCGCAGCAGTCGAAAGACAATGGTGATCAGGCGATTGGCGCTTATTTTGGAGGTGCAGTGTGCTGCGTGATGTTGCGGCCTCTTGCTGGGACGTGCACTCCACTTCACCTGTAATGTTGTTGCGTTGGATTGATGCAAAATATATGCTTGAGTATAAGAAAGACCTTCTGTGTCGCATGCATATTATGCGAGGATCCAGAGACACGTTCTGTTCTGGGCTACATACAAAATAAAAGACTAAATTAACCAACCTCCTAATCACGGGTAAAAATACCATTTTGAATTCCCTCGATTATACTTATCAGAGCCGCCAACCATAATTAGTTCTTTGAAAAGTTTGATAAAATGATAAGGAACCATATTTAAGTAAATAGGCTTTACCGATCAGTCACATGCTGGGCATGCGAGCTAGGCATCGGCGTCCGTTCAACAGCCGGCGCCGCAAGTGTCGTACTCTAATATTTTGCTACAGCCCTTGTTCCTTCCTTGTTTTGCCTTTTTGTGCATTTTGTAACGTACGTAAAAAGTCTTGTAATTTAACGCCGTCGTGCATGTAAAATACTTCTATATCACGTGGTATATTCTGCTATTGCCTGCTCCTCCACTTTATATGAACCTCCTAGGCCTATGATTATTTGAAACAGAAAAGCATCTCACAGTTGACAAAGCCATGCATGCCTGCAATTGTTTTTACGGCGCATGGCTCTTATTATTTCCTTTTGACGAAAATGAAGCATACAGATCCTATGTTTCTCTTCTGACTGCTTTCTTTGCATTCCATCTCCCATTTCTTTACTTCTCACTTCTTTTGTGTTGCCCAAACGATAGACGATAATCCTTAATTAATATTAGCCACTGACGATCCGGTACCTAACATTAAATCAAGGGCGAACGGCGAAGGGACGACTGGTAATAAGAAAGGGTCGGTTCTCAGTTCGCCGCACGTTCCGTCGGCGGGTCTGCCGGTCATTCTTCTTCCAGCTTTCCTATTCTTTTGCCCCTTGTCTTTTCGTCTTTTCTCTTCTAATTCTTGTTCCTCGCTCGTTTTTTGGATTTCTAGGCTTCAGATTTCAGGTACTTGCTGCTTTCATTGGCATTCCTTCCTTCCTCCGGCGTCTGCCTTTTTTGTTCTATCATTTACATGCTGCGTGAATACCAAATTACTCCCCCTTTTTTTCAAATTCCTTCATTTTGATAGAAGGACAGGCGAAGATCAATCCTCCATGAACCGCCATTGACCGAGGCGTGTGAAACCTTTGTTGATGCATGAACACGTCGTCCACATACCCTTCCTTTTATAACTTATATTATGTCCTCTCCATCCCTCCGTCCCATTCATTTCAGGATTGGGGTTGTCCTCGTGCCGTGTTTTGCAATTGTTCAAGTGTCAAAAAAGAAGAGGTCCAGCTGGACGTCCAGCTGGACCTTCTTCGTTATCTGAATCGGATCTTGCCTTCCTATTATGTAACTCCCTCCTATGATATCTTATCTCTTCTTCTTTGTGCAGGCTCGTGACAGGAGACCTTTCTACTTGCTAATTATTTAATTACTATACAGCTCCAAGCCTCAAGTGCAAGTGGTTAGCCTTTCCGTGTCTGCTCTGCAAAGATTCTAGGAAGCGAATATGAGTAGTAGAATGGAGTCAGGGCCATGAGGCAAACAGTAAAGGGAGATAGAAGGAAGCGGTGGAGTTGGGAGATAATAGTGAATGGAGTCTGGTGAAAGTGAACAAGGCCCTTACATACTACGTCGTATGGACCGGATGATACAACCCTTTTATACAATATGCTCTCCGTAACCTATTAGTCTGGCGACCAGAATTAAGCTTATAATGCGTCTAGCCTGAATCTTCCGAACGTCTCTGGCCGACCATGATTCGGACCATTCCACTGTTTATCGTCCACCCAGCTATGTAACCCTACCTCTCCCCGGGTAGGGTTTACAGATTGCGCGTTACTGCTATCATGGTGACGAGGTAGTGATGAGGCATATGGATCGACTTGTGTAAGGGGAGGCTGCTCCATATCAGTGGACTCGTAATCGCTATCTCTTCGACCAAATTCGACAGCCGACGGTGCCCCCAAACTTTCTGAGCCAGAAGAACCCCACAAGATTGGATTGTGCCCCACCTGAGATGCTGTAGGAGACATTTTAGATGCTGAAGATGGGGGGTGAATTGGGTTATCACCGGTGGAAGGGAGCTGGGCCATCTGGGAAGTACGTCGGTGACGGATACAAGAACAGCAGATACAGCCAATAATGGTGAAAAGAATCAAGACCACTATGGCAACAATGACGGTCACTGGGATTGAGATTCGAAGATTCTGTCGATACCACGATGCGGCGGTATCTTGCCATGATCCGGGATGGCAAGTTCCGTTGTAACAGTGGCCGGCATAGCCTGATACGATCAGTCAGATTTATGCGCCATCTTGAGCAGGTATCAACCTACCGCACGGTGACCCATCAACTAGCGCAGTCTGTAACTCAACGCAATTATTACTATATCCCGGCCGACTAATCAGCACATGTTATACAAGGGAAAAGGCTTTTGTCTCACATTGAAGTTGGGTTCCTACAGTTCACCATACAGGTCCTATCGTTCTTCCTTCCGCACGCCTGGCTTAGCCCCATGCTTTGTCCCGCCATACTACACTGCCTGTCCAAACTGTTGCACGTCCCACCAGCGCATTTCAGTCCATCATTGCCACAGCTTGTCCCATCACTTGCCGTCCTATCTTCTGGACAGTGGGGCGAGGAGCCGTTACAGTACTCCGGGTAGTCACAGATATCGTCGACAGCGGCGCGACAGGTGGTGTTCGCAGAGGCATATTGGCAGGAGGCGGTGCAGCATGCCGAGCTCGACGGATCACAGACTGCCCCGGATACGAACTTGCAGGCTACGAGAGCTTAGCTAATTGAAGGGCGACGAACTGATTTAGGGCTTACTGGAAGAATCGCAGCAAGGAGAGGTCGTGTTCGCTCCTGGATCACAGTCTTCCCCATCCTCCACAATACCGTCTAAACACGTCAGCCCGGACCCGAATTAGACGAAAGAAGCAACTCACTCCCACATTGTTGGAGGCTTATTACAGTCCTAGCGCTTGGCGTTTGTATACAGCTTGTCAATATTCCTCTATTCCCAATATTGCTGCACACGTTTCCTACGGTACACCCGGAGAAAAAATGTTCGGTACTAGAGGTCGTAGGGTTCATGATATATCGGCCACTGGCATTACAAGTCGTTGTTGTGAGGGGGCAACAAGAGCCAGAGAGAGAGCAGCCAGACGTGCAATCATGAATAGCACCAAAGCTATCAGTACCTGTAAGCGAATATATTCTCGAGCTTTCCAAACGCTTACCCATGTCCAATCTCATGAGCAATTAGACTCCACTCGGTTCTAGTTGCAGTGCTAACCCCAGTACTTGACACCATACTACCAGCTTGATCTGCGCTGTCAGTCCTGCATAGTGTCCCAAGCCATGCCACACCGACTTCTGACTCTGTAGGGCAAGCTGTCATCAAATGCCACAATCCTGCACCATCATCTCCCCTTTGACCTCTCCAACCACTAAAGTCACTCAATCTCTGGTCCAAGGATATATTATGGTCGCAGCCGATGTTCCATTCTTCCCCTTCGACCACAGTTTTGGGACAGGCCATGTCCTGTACCTGGATCTCAATCAGACCGAGAGAGATATTGAAAGCGGATTTGTACAGGGACGATATTTGGTTCCAGTTGTTAAGTGTTTGGATTCGGGCTCTTTCAGGGGAGCCATACGCAGCAACATAGTTGCAATCAAGTGCGACGCCCATGTAAACAATTTGCTGAGTATTGGGACAGCCACGTGTATCATTGATCGAGTTGATGAAGTTGGAGGGATTTGTCAATCCTCCCCCTATATCGTCTTTCTTCCATAAGGAATTGAGAGTGCCAAAGAAAGGGTGCGAGGAAGTATCGGAAGTGGAAGAAGTATTGTGAATTGGGTTTGACAGGTTATTGTATTCCAACGAGTCATGGGAGCACAAGGGTATGGTTGTGATCTCTGCTTCATGATTATAGGCGTCACTTTGTCGAAAGACGACCATTTGCCCAACACCCTCAGCATTAATGTCCTTCTTTGTTTTGACCCTCTGGTAGTTATCTTTCGTCATCACATTATACAATTCACCATTAACGGAAAATGATCCTTCCCAGATAGCGCCTTGCCCGTAGAGATTGCCGGGGTCATGAACCATGACGTTTGCTGAACCAAGGACTTGACTTCTTTCAGAGACCGGCTGATGAGCTCCAGCAGCATGAAGAGTTGCAAATCTGTCGATATAGCTTGGATGGACAACTTCTCCTGTATACAACCTCCAATCTTCCTCTATAAGCCTTTCCGTCACAGATTTTTGACCATTACAGTAGACACTTTGAGCGTCTGGGTGGAAGATGTGTTCCGAGGGTTTGACCAACAGCTTCAGCTCAAACGGTAGTAGCTCAGCAAGATCCAAAGAAAGGACGATACTATCTGAATGTTTGAGAGTGGAAGGGGGAGGAGGAAGAGCCGAGATATAACGAGGGTTAATTCCACTATTGGCTCTCCTGGGTAGGATGGCCAGATGAGATGAAGTTGTCGTTATTTTCCGGAGAGGAGCAGGATGAGGAGATCGGCCTGGAACAGTCGTAAGTTTCCACGCACACACCGCACTCTAATTATACTTACAATCGACTACGGTGAAAGAGACTATCGTCACTAAAATGATCCACGCCGCTCGCATAGGCCAAAACCGCCATTGCCTCAAGTTCAACATCAGCACTCGTCGATTCGATCCACAACAGTATATGGATTAGCAAGACTCTTTCGTTCTGACGGGAGTTAATATATGACAACCCATGGATTGGAAGTCATTGCGGATATATTTGAGCTGTAAGTAGAACATGGGCAGGAGTTAGGGAGCGGAAGGGTTTTGATGTGATGACCAGAGTCACCGAATACGCATGCCAAGCACCAAAAAAGATATATTCCGCTTTCTTCATTTCTTTTTTCATTCTCTATGCTGCTATCCGCTGTAGCCGGTCTTTTGTTTCCTTCAATATTATTGGCCAGGGAAGCTCATGGGACAGAACAGAAATGACATGATGCAGACAAACTCGACTGAGGTCATCGTCATTTGGCGTGGTGTAAACAAAGAGATGCGAAGTCCGACCGGCATTCAAGTTCCCAGGAACCGGTTTGTGGGATTTTCCGGGAGGTGCTCAACTCAAGTGGAGGCGTGGAGGGGGTGGACGTATACGGGAACGGAAGACGGTGGAGGTCAGGTCCGTGTAAGTGAGGAAAGGAAAGAGAACGGAAAGAAGGAGTCATCTGACGGTGGAGGAGCGGAAAGGGTGGACAAATAGTGGAGGTGGAGGTAAGAGGCGGAGCGGCCCACCACATTGATTATTCAATAACTACTCCAGGTTTTCCCCCATCCTGCTCTAGTGAGCATGATGGTTGATATTCCGAGATACGTCGCAAAGCGGGGTGCTTCTTCGTACTGTATTGAATAGTGGAAGTAGCAGTACTGCATGATGCTTATGTGGAAGACGGAAAAAGGAAGACAACTTTTCCAGTCATTTGACTCCGCTTCATTTGGCCGTAAGGCGCGCCAGATTTTTGAACGCCGGCTAGGCCTTTCCTTCCGTCTTTCCCGTCAACAAAAGCGTCGCCGGTATATTCGTTCACTGAGCATATGTACTACGTAGCCGACCTGTGCACCCGCTGCTCGTCGTCGTTCGTGTGTACTGCTCCTTGCCCTTCGGCTTCCTTCTCGCGTTCCCTCACTTGCAACTGTTTATCTTTACTGAGTACGAGGTAGCATAGTGCTCGTTTCGGTTCCATCTATTTCTATTATTATGCGTTCTGAACTTCGAATCCTGTCCAACGTCACATCCGTCATTTCCCTAAAATGCTTATACAAATCCTCTCAGCTTTCCCAGCCATCGTGATCTTTCAACTAACCTTCGCAATCTTCCAAGTAAGCTTCGTAGTCTTCGGACTAACCGTGTCACTTTCGATGTCCCTTCGTTGCAGTTCTGGTGTTGTTGCACAGAGGATTCAAAAAAAGGCATTGCGCGGACATATCCGAAGTATTCCGATGAGCCACGTGGTGCGGGCGCTGCTCTCCGCTGTCGTCGTCATAGGAAGTGATTAACGAGTTGTGCGTAGGAAGTGCCGCAAATCTCTTTTGGACGTATCGGCCTTGAATTTCTTAAGGATCTTAGGATAAGTCCCCTGAAGCCCATCATGGAAAACACGATAAGGGCCCCCTCCCCTCGAAAACACTCCGCCCTCCTTGCCGTCACAGACGACTTCGATACTCCATCTCAAGCACCGACGCCCACGCCCCCAGCCACTCTCACGGCCCACCCACACCTCGCACATTACATCCATTCCCTTCTCAATAACGTCCATTTCCCACCTCCACGCTCAGCCCTTGTTGCTCAACACCCACTCAGCGTATCGTCTTCGGGCGGATCGGATGGCAGTGACAGTGACGATGATCATCATGGGGACGTGTCAAACGTTTCCCAAAGCGGGTCAGAAGCTGCTTCGACGAGCGGTGCAAGTGGGGTGACAAAGAGTAGTCAGGAGGCGGGGGTAGCGAAAAGCGATGATGGGTCAGCTCGAAAAGCGACGACGGCTGAAAAAGAAGAGCTGGTAAAAAAGATTGTAGAGTTGCTTGATAATGATCAGGAGGAGGAGATAAAGGGAACTTTGAAGCCGTATATGGGCGAGTTGGGCAAGGTACTGTTTTGTATCGATAGCAAAAATGGAGGAGCTGATCATTTCACAGGACGATCTGCTAATGGACCAAGTGTGTCTCGATTGCATGCATAAGCGTCGAGGTGAGTGAAGAACAGAGACGTGGCTTCAGGCTCTAATCACATTTTCAGACGACATTGAGGGTCTCCCATACGCTCCCCATCTGACCCCCACCCGAGCAAGGGCTTCACCTGGCATAGGCTCCCGGCCCTTCACGCCGACCAGGGTTCCTTCTTTCCGCTCCCGTACTCCGCTCAGCCGCACTCACTCTCCGGTACCCCCTATCCCGTCCCACTCTTCTGTCACCGTGCCTCCAAAGCCAGCTTCCTCTTCCGGATACAGTCCTGCCCCGTCCCCGCTTGCTTCTCCTCGTATGCTCAATGCCAAAGCATCCACATTTAACCCATCTGCTAGAGTTGTATCAGGTATGAATGCCTCTGCTCCCGGGTTTATCCCGAGCGATGCGTGGCGCGATGCACCCTCTGCTGACCAACCGCCTCGTGCAGGTTCGCCATTTGGCGCAATCGGTGCGCCTAGCATGACGCGTACGGGCTCAAATCTTGCAATCGCTTCGCCGCTCTTTAGTGATCAGCAAAGTCCGTTCCATTCGCCTGTCGGGACGCCACAGCGGACACCGGTCAAGATGCCAGATTTGTTCTCGTCCCCTGCTCAACGGGCTGCAGCGAGCAAAAGCATTGTACCGGACGACGATGACGATGATGAGTTTTCGCCTTTCGGAAAAGGTCTGCCAAAGTTACACCACCATGATACCTCTCTCAAGGCGGATTCCAAACCCTTTAACCCTTATTTTTTCGGTGCCCCACTTGGTCCCGCACTTAACGCCAGTGCCGGCGAGTACACTCCCAACATGGCCATGTCCGATACGTCCACCTCGTATTCCTCATCCCACATTGGTACATCCGACGTGCTAGACGAGTCCACCACCGAGACCGGCTCTGGTATGACCCCGCTCGACGTCCTGTGCAGCGTGTTCACCTCGGTTCCTCGGCCCGAGCTGGAGGATGCCTTGCACAGATCAGGATACGACTTCGAGGCTGCCATGTCCATGCTTGTGGCGGCGTACACCAACCCAAGAAGCGGTGCGTCCACCCCTCAGCGAGTGTCAAGTCCCCGTCCGTATATTGGGATGGGCCGAGGAGGAAGAGACGGGTATTTCCCGACGGTAAGCAGTAGGACGTTAAGGAGGGATATAAGTCCGACTGGAGGGACACGGTCTCCTGCGGGAGCGAATGGAGGGAAGATGTGTAGATATTTCCTTGCGGGAGAATGTAGGAGATCGGATTGTAGGTTTAGTCATGATCTCGATCGGGCGATGTGTAGGTTCTGGTTGAGAGGGCATTGTGCCAAGGGGCCGAATTGCGAGTGAGTGAATATATACTCTGGTTATCTAGCATCGCTAATCTATTGAAAGGTTTCTCCACAATTTCCCGAACAACCTCGACGTATCTGCGCTCCAATCGGCCATGTCCCGAGTGGAACTTTCTCAAGATGAGTACGCCCGTCCCGATTCCCCTGGAAACTGGCATCAGCCCCCCGAAGAGTTTCCCGACCTCACAACAGCTCGTTCCGCCAGAGCCCCGAGATTTGACCCATCAAGAAACAGATTCGCAAACGCGATCAAACGCGCCGCTCCTGCCCCTCCTCGAGACTTCCCTTCAACACAAGTCCAGCCAGCTCATTCGCAAGACTATTTATCCGACTCTTCAACCTCTTCGGTTCCCGCTCTCCCTCGTCCATCCATGCGTATAAAACTCCGCCCTCCTACGCTCTTACCCACCCTCAAAACCGGTACGGCCGCAAACGAGCAGTATCTCGCCTCACGCTCCACCTCCATCCGTCTCGGGCACGCTCGAAACGCTTGCCTTGCTCGTGCGGCAGACGCCTTCCGCCGTGGGGATGGCGCGGCCGCTAAGCGATTTTCGCGTGAAGGCAAGGCGCTTAACCAGAGAATGTTGAATGAAGCTGCCGAGGCAGCGCAGGGTTTGGTCAAGGAGAGACAGGCGGAAGCTATGGAGGCAGTGAAGGAAAGGCCTGCTGGGTGGAGTGATGATCCCGCCGACAGGTCTCAAAGAGGTCAGGCGTGTGCGGGAGGTCTGGGTGTCATCCTCGGCGTCGCCAGTGTTTCTCGACTCCCACCTGGCGCCAACGCGTCGTCCCTCACTTCTGAAGAACGCACCGAGGCCCTCCTTGACTTGCACACTTTGCATGGCAATGAAGCCGCCGATATTTTAGGCCAATTCCTTGCGGAATTGGAGAGAGAAAGGTTTAGGGGTCTGGCGTATGTGGTAATCGGGGAGGAGAAACATGTGGGTACGCAGGATGAGAAACGAGGAGCAGGTAAGGTGAGGTTGGGAGCGAGTGTGAAGAGTGCGTTGGCTGGATGGGGGTATGCCTGGAATGAGAGCGCGGGAATTATTTGTGTGGATCCTTGTCGGACTTAGGAAGATTTCAGGGATACCAAGTGAGTTTTTGTAAAGACATGGAGATATAAAGCTGAAAGCTGTCCTTGCAGATATCAGTCAATCAATCGCACCATGGCACGTTCATCTTGTTTCCCTGCCCCCCTCCCAAAAAAAGCATTTGTACCCATCAACCCCTTTATGAATGTTCAGCATATATATACCCAACTCATTCTTATATACACTCCATAAAAAAGAAAAGAACAGCACGGGAAAAGGAAAAAAAGAAAGAAGAGGGTCGTGATACGATAAGAAGTAGTGCAAAAGAAAAGCCAAAACGCCATGATGATTGAAAGGGAGAGCCTTTTAGATCTTGCTTAGATATAGGAGAGGGGGTTAGTATAGAAGTGTATGAATTGGTTCAAGAAGTCAATTGATTCCAGGGAGTTCAGTGCTAACGGGAGAATTCACGCAAGGTGCGAGTATAATATCAGCGTCGATTATTAAATTCTAATAAGAAATGCTAGAGAGGATTCAGGCAAGCTCTCCTTCGTTGGTACACAAACACTACTAGTACTACTCGGCTCAACTTGACATTGCTTAGCCTTGAATCTTGGCTCTTAAACGTCATCTACCTCTGTCGTCTAACAAAACTTCAATTCATCTTTGGTTATTCAGCCGTGGGTGAGTAAGGTGAGATGCGTGAGCTCAACCGTTGAATTAATAATAATAAAAGCTAAAATTGGATGGTATCTCTAAGGCTCCTTAACATTTACTAAAAATTGATGAAGGTAACGAAGAACATCACCTCGTGTACGTAAATGTCTGTAGTCACTCCAGGCAAGAGGTATCTTGTATTGGCTCTAGCCACTGCAAGAACAACGATACTACCAGCAGGCCCGATTTAAGTTATTCAACAAAACCACAAGGCAAACTACGTACATCATCAGCACGCAACACCCACCTTCAAACTTCTCGTGCTTGTCTGCTCTGTATGTCACCATCTTCGTGAACGCAATCGAACTCGATTCCCCTTCGTTGTCCACTCTTCTTCCCAGCACCACCTGCACTCACTCCACTTATATCAGTCGACCTACTGGCAGTTCGGCTGCTTGCGGCCATAGCCTCATAGTAGTAGCTATCCGATAAGTCAGGTGGTATACTCAGAACCAAGGACCAAAAGATTGTTAACATGATTATGAACTCTGAGTCACTCAACGAACGTCCTCCCTCCACTTCCACTATATTCCTCCACCATCCTCCACCGACCTCCACTATATTTCTCCACTTTTTTACACTTTTGTTGCCACGAGATGTGACTGCCAAGAGTTCCTCCTAAACTAGATTCTTATAAAATCTAGACTATAAAACATATAGATTCATAGCGAGGATTGCGTTAGTTATACGGAATCAACCATAGGTCTCACGTAGTTTCTGGATGGGCCGCTTGTGGCTGATGGAGGTTACCAGGATATACACGTTTATGTGCTCCATTTGGAAAGGCCAATTAATTAATGGTGGCAAAGGCTCAATGGATATAAACCAGACGCTTTATTCGTTCAGCAACGCAAGTGGATCCAGGCAGGTGGATTATTAACTGGATGACTTATTGATCATCAGCCCTCAATATCAATAATGGTATCAAAAATGTCTTTACAATTAGTGTAATATACGTAATCGATGTTCCTCCTAATTTACAAATCTCTGGAGAAGTTAAAGACTTTTTTCAGCGCACCGTCTCGTCCAGTCCATGCTGCTGTCCAACATTCATGAACATAGATTATTTCGCCAGATACATTGTCTGCCATCCGCGTACTCGCCTTTCCTGCATTGCCACTAACAATGCCACCTCATACCAACCGCACATCACCAGAACTCGACCCATCAGCAGATGCTGAATTGAATCCAAATCCATAGCCACTCGTCTGCAGCCCAACGGGCATCCCTATCTCTTCCGAACCTAACCCTGTCATGTGCATGAACCCTCCAAACGATCCATCATTCATATGAGCCGACCCGCTAATCCTGTCAACAGGGTAAGAGCCTATAGGCAGACTGGCGGTACTGCGATGAGACATGGGATGAGTTTTGGGGATATCATGAGTAGCCTCGATTTTCGTATGCCCGACCGGGCGGTTTGTATCGTCTCTTCTAATTCTAAAGGAGCTAGAGGAATTGCTTGCACCAATCGGCAAGCCCTCACCAGTTCGTGCGAATCTACGAGCTGCTTTAAGCATATCGTTATAACGCAAGCTGCTGAAGATGTTTGTACCGGCGGATTGACTTGAGTTGGAATCGAGAAGATTCTGAAGAGTTTGTGCAAGCCAATAGAGAGGAAGAGCATCTATGCGTGTAGCTCACGTTAGAATGACTGAAAAACTGGCAAGCTGTAGACTCACCTTCGCAATAGTTCACTGTCTTCTTGGGCATCTCTTCTTCCTCAATAGTATCCAGCGACCCTTCCGACCAGCTGCTTTCTGAATGACTCATCATGCTCCTGTTGTTCAAAGGCGTCATCGCCGCAGGGACGCAAAGACTATCGTAATCCCAACCTTCTCTCCACTATACTTTTGATTAACATCTCAATCAACTTTTATAAGCCGCGCGAACGGAAAGACTTACTGTTTGCAGGGCCAACCTGAACATGTCTTTCAAACGTTTCATCGTTATTAACCCCATGTTTATACCGTCTTGATCCAACATCATCTTCCCAGGTCTAAAAAAGGTATCTCTTACCCACAGGTCCGTCAAATCTCTCCAATCCCCTCGATCACGTTTACCTTCACCAATATCGATGATACCTCGGAGAAGGGTGATAATCAACGTAATACGAGCAAATGGACCGTAATTACTTCCGCGGAGGAGCTGAAAGGCTTCCTTATCAGATTTTTCGTGCATCTGGTCGAATTTGCCGGAGGCAGGAAGACAGAAAGTCCGGCGCATAGCCTCGTCTAGCGTCATTGGTCTAAAGCCCTTCACGCTTTCTAGCCAAGTTTCCGCATCCGGTGCCTTCCACAGCGTGTCAGGAGCAGGTAGAGGAATATGTGCGAGCTCATAGGGAGATAAGAGGCATGGAATATTTGCCTCGAGGGCTGAGATAGTGTCAAGCTCGTAGACTAAATAAGCGGTTCGGCGAATGCTCTCGAGCTGAATCCATTCTCTCCAACATCTTCCGAGCTCGTTAGGTGTGTAGGGTTCATCTGGAAGACGTATGATTGGAGTGAAGTGATCGTTTTCCGGAGCGAAAAATCCAATTCGACGGGACACCTGAGATATATCAATCCAGAGCTCACGCTTGAAACAAAGAACTTACGTTGACAATTGTACCCGTAAACATGTTGGACGACGCTCGTTCCCTTTCATCTTCACTCAAAAAATTAGGGGTATGATACAAGATCAAAGCCTGAAGCAACGTCACATTAAACTCTGTCATCGACACTCCCCTTGCAAGGTAGAATGATTTGACAAGCATATGAATCTTCTCGTTCCTCACAGTCGGCGCGTTTTTCCAGCTTGGGACTTCATTAACCCGGACAGATCCGTTTTCGTGATACCAATTCTTCTCGTACAGACTTTCCCAACTTTGATCAGGTACGACTGGCCCATCAAGAGACGTTACTTTTCTTGGATCAGGTTGACCATTGTTTGTGGGGGGTTCCCATAGATGATGGTTATGAATAGAAGACTTTCCCGTTCGGATACCACCGACGGTGCAGATGGCGAATGCCAAACAAGGGGTGGTGTCAATAAGCCGGAACGTCGGAAGATGGACAATCGAGAAGTGGTTGAGGACGGTATGGAACGTACGGCAGGCCATTAAAGAGAGCGTTCGAAGGGGTGGAAGCGTCCAATGGGGAATTTGGTAGCCTCCGTTGAACCTATCGGTCGGAAGGTAAAATCGACTCCTGGGATCAATTCCATTGCCTACTCGGTGTGCAAGTTCAGTGTGGGCAACGCGAAGAAGGGGCCGTTCGGGATTAGGGTTAGCGGCTGTCTGTGGGACATCATACATTGCAATCTGGTCGAGGATTTGAAGAACATCTTGCGGTTGCCATTGTGGACTTTGATAATGAACATTTCTTTGAGACCTTGATTTTGTACTAGAATTAGACGAATGACTTGGCAGACTGTAAGTGATAGAAGGTAAGTGATGAGATGTCGCTGGGGGAGGGGTGCTCTTGGGTGATTGAATCATAGTCTGCACTGATTGTCAGCATATTCAGTTCTTCATATATCATACGAAGAGAGCGGCCACCTACCCAGCTAAAACTATCAGACCCGCCATCCGCCACGTTTGTCCCCCCTTGTGTTTCTATTCCCGATGACCAGACGGTAGAATCAAAACCTCCGAAATTTGGCAACGTCGAGTCGACATTCCCTTGGCCCGATAACTCTGATTCAGAACCGATAAGGCTGGAAATCGATGCACGAGAGTTTCCAGAAGTGAAAGCAATAGAATGAGGTTGAGCTCCAACAGTGGATGGATCGGATCCGCCATGATTAGACGAATTATTATCGCCGCCAGCAGCAGCCGCCATGATGAGGTTCACGGCTGGATCATCTCCCCATAAAGGTAGTCCACTCCCCTCTCGTGGCTGTACGTTGTTGCTGGCAATATCAGTAGCATATGCCATATTAAGAAGAGCCGAAGTTTCATCAAGTTGATTTGAATCGTCTAGAGCGAGATTGGTTCGATTTCCTCTGCTTGATGGCAAGAGTTGAGGAGAGTAGTTCGGATAATTGCCAATGGTATCGTCGCTATGGCAAGCACCAGAATGGTTCCTACCCTTGTCCTTATCGTCAAGATCATTCCTTAAAGTGGGATCAAATTGAGCAAGGACGCTTTCCTCTTTTCTCGTTCTGTGTCTTCCAGGCTTACGCGGGCCTTCACGGGATGGTGAGGCCTCACGGGCATCTATTCTAGAAGAATAAGCAAGCATATTTCCTTGGGCATTGTTAGATACTGGTGAACTGCTTGAAATATCGGCAGAAGGTGGATTGGGATGGCAGCGACGATGATGACGTAGGAGAACATCGCTGGAGATAAGTCAGCATATACAGAAGTAGTGTGGCGATGATGGCAGAAAGAAGGAGACCCATTTCTGTAAATACGTGCCGATTACGATTGGCAGGTACCACTGCAAGCCATCAATCGGGAAGGGGATAATCAGCTTACCTTCGAGTAAAGGCCTTGCGGCAATCTTTGCACGGGAAGGGTCTGTCGTTTTCATCTGTAGGAGAAAGACATGTAAGCGAGTCCACCAGACATACAAATTGCATGGGCATGGCAGTAAGTGGTACGAACGTCTTCTTAGATGTCTCTTGAGGTATTCCACACGACTGTAGATCTGTATCTAATGAGTATCCACACTCTTTCGTCCAGATTGGCAACATGTAAAGCGATTGATGTCTTACCTGGAAACATTGGGGAAATGTACAAGCAAACGTTTCTCTTTCCTGCTCATCTTCGGCTTTCCCTGGCCCTACGCCTCCGGCAAACGCACCTGAGGGAGTTATGTCTGTGTCTGCGAATGGTTTGGCCACTGAATTCTCCGCTACGAGGGATGTCGGAAAGGCAAATGCTGCCATGAACGGCAATGGCCCTCTATGTGTTGGAGGTTACACGTCGAGTGGCGATTGGACGGTCGCGGTGGCGGTTTCTTCAAATAAGGGTAGATTTGATCGAGGGAAGCCGAAGAACTGTTCTTATACTATTAATGTTTTGTATAACCGTATGGGCGAATAATGACGGTTAAGATGTCGTTGTAATAGGTATATGGTCTCTCGTTGTTAATTTCATATCGACATCCATTGGTGATATCCGTCGTCGTCTTTACGTATTGAGACGCTCCATCCGGAACAAATGTTCTGTCATCTACGAGCAGCTGAACGAATGGCAAAGCTGTACTCGTACTCTTAATAATTCAGAGAGTATCGCTATGCTACAATCATACCATAAGACTACTGCAAGCTAAGAAGATACTTCTCGCTAATCAATACAGTTTGTTTGCTGCATTATTTACACCACCTTCTATCGTATAATCCTTGATTTCTGTAGGGGAAAGCTACAGATCGAAAGAACATAAATGAGGGAAGTGTGTTCTCGGTGGAAGGTGGTGGAGATTGAGGGAAACTGTAATGGCCATCTCAGCTGGAGACATGTGAAGAAATGACCGCCTTACAAATGTTAGCACAGATAAATTTATGACAACGGCCTTCATTCCAAAGTGAGTAATTAGTTATAGATGGTATCGGGGTCAATAGTTTAAACAGATGGTAAAGCCGTAGCATTTCTTGAGTGTCTTTTCATATTTGGCAAATAGGAAAAAAGTATATAGAAAAAGAAGCGACAGCGACGGTGATGGGAATGCCATTAACAGAGGGGTAGTGTTCAGACAAATGCACCACTCTACATAATGTTGTCGACCCATGCCTCACAAAGACGCGAAAAAAAGGGCTGAGAATCAACGAACAATTACCCGACAGCTGTAGAAGCTACTTTTTTCTGAGACGTAAACAAATCAATATACCATAACAAACAAAAGAATCACTACAAGAACACTCGATCTATGCCTTTTTGACAAGCTGTATTTCGCAGACTGTCGACGACCACCCTGTCCGTACGAATCATATCCACAAGAAAATACCTCGAAAGGAAACAAATCTCACAAAAAAATACACATCACATACATCTCCTTCACCACATCTCTCTTTTGGTCCAAACGGCCTGCTGGTCATATCATGAACCCAAGATGCTTCGCCAAATCGTTCTCCGTAAGTTCCATGTTTCCATTACCTCCGCTACTACTGACGATATTGCTTGCACCGACATTCGCTTGGGGTGAAGTGACGGCGGTACTACTGTCACCCGCAGCCCCAGATCCAGGACCAGAATCAGAACCAGAACCAGACTGAGTTGGATAACCATCCACATTCAAACCGATATTCATCCCGAACTCCCCCGAATTAGCAGCAAGAGCCTGTAAGATACCTGCGAAGGTACCTTCGTTCATGCCAGTGCTCAGGGCGGATAATTCGGCTTCGGGGGGGTTAAAATTGGTGGATCCTACAGAAGGCGGATTGGAAGATGTTTGTGCTGGGGTAGGGGGGTTACTTTGTTTGCGTCCTGATGTCAATTGGATGGAGACTGGATTTTCAGAATAGGAGTTACGGTGGTTTCCATCCCTTGCTTGCGAAGCGCTCATATTTTTTATCTTTATAGGCACACCCTCGCCTGTTCTTGTGAATGTACGTGCGGACTTGAGCATATCACCGTAATGTAAACCGCTGAAGACGTTCGTACCAGGAGATTGGGAGCTAGCGTAGAGTATGTTGAGTAGAGCTTGAGCAAGCCAGTAGATAGGTAGTCCATCTACAAGATAAAGGAAATTAGCATGCTTAAAAGAGGGGTTTAAAAGCCATGGCGCCTCACCATCACAATAATTCAAAGTTTCCTTGGGTATCTCATTCTCATCAGAGTTGGGCGACCCTTCCGAACCACTGTTTTCAGGGCTGACCATTCCGTTGGTGCATTTAGTAACACCCGACGTGGGACAAGCACAAAGACTATCAAAGTCCCATCCTTCTCTCCACTATGAAAATATCATTAGCACTCAAATCAAGATCATCTTTGTTCTCGCTTACTTTTTGAAGAGCCTGCCTGAACCTATCCTTCAAACTGTCCCTGGTAATCACTCCCAAATCCGTTCCATCCTGCGCAAGCATCACCCTTTCGGGCCTCAACCACGCACAACCCACCCACAAATCCGTCAAATCCCTCCAGTCTCCTCTATCACGCTTCCCTTCCCCGATGTCAATAACGCCTCGAAGAAGGGTGATCACCATAGCCATACGAGCAAAAGGACCGTAATCACTTTCGTTGAGGAGATGGTAAAATTGCGTATCAGCCTTTTGGTGCAGCTTGTCGAAGGCGCCGTAGGTGGGGAGGAAGAATGTTCGACGCATAGCTTCGTCCAACGTCATAGGTCTATACTTCTTTACGGCTTTAAGCCAAGCTTCGGCAGTGGGGGCTTTCCACAGCGTATCAGGTGCTGGAAGGGGGATGTGCGCTACTTCGCATGGAGAGAGGATACAAGGAATGTTTGATTCGAGGGCGGAGATGGTGTCGAGTTGGTAGACGAGGTATGCTGTTCGGCGTCGGGTTTCGAGCTGGATCCATTCGCGCCAGCATCGGTCGAGCTCGTTGGGAGTATATGGTTCCTCGGGGACGCGAATCGTTTGGGCGTAATGGTCGTTCTCGGATGTGAAGAATCCAATTTGACGAGTGACCTGCCAAGTACATTAGACTTCTTTGCTCCATACCTATACAACCAAGCAAGCAAATCAGAACGCACATTGACAATAGTACCCAAGAACATATTCGCGGACGCCCGTTCCCTTTCATCCTCACTCAAAAAATTAGGAGCATGATAAAGGATCAACGCTTGCAACAGCGCAACATTATATTCGGTCATCAAAACCCCTTTTGCGAGCGAAAACGACTTAACGAGCATGTTCATCTTTTCGCTCCTCACAACCAATCCATTCTTCCAATTAGTCACATCGGACACCTGTCGAGCCCGGACTGGCTCGTTACAACGATACCAATTCTCCTCATACAAACTCTCCCAGCTCTGATCAGGAACAACAGGGCCGTCTAAGGCCTTGGACCGTTCAGGATTGGGCCGGCCGTCGCCGGTAGGAGGTTGCCAGAGGTATTGGTCCGATATGGATGAGTTGCCCGTCCTGATACCGCCTACAGTGCAGATGGCAAAAGCCAGACAAGCAGAGGTATCAATAAGCCTGAACGTGGGAAGGTGGACAAAGGAAAAGTGGTTGAGGACGGTATGGAAAGTACGACAAGCCATCATTGAGAGAGTGCGAAGAGGTGGGAGGGCCCAGTGAGGAATTTGGTAACATCCCTTAAATTGATCCGCCGGGATGTAGAATCGGCTGCTTTTGTCAATTTCGTCCCCAGCGAGAGTTGCGATTTCGCCGTGATGAACACGGAGAAGAGGCCGTTCGGGGTTGGGGTTCGCAGCCGTTTGAGGGACTTCGTACATGGCGAGCTGTTCAAGGATATGGAGCACATTTGGGGAGCTTTGCTGGTTGTTGCTGTTGTCATTGGAGGTGGAATCATTGGCGAAGTCACTTTGCAGTCCATAAGCGGAAGGAGAGAATAAAGAAGAAATAGAAAAAGGGGTATTTTTGGGTGATCGCAAAAGGGACTTCCGAAACGATTATCAGCATATCATACTTTATATTTCCGGACACATCAAACCGAACTTACCCAATTGGAAGTATCAGGCGTGTTGCCCGTCTTGTTGAACACTCCCTGGTTGTCCATTCCCGACAACCAGCTCATCGCGTTGAGAAAACCCTCGGCAGTACCAGAAGTGGACTCCGGAGCAGAGTCATTCTGGAGCCTTGGGTCAATCTCTTGTTGCCCTGAAGGCGCGACTTCAGGGGCAGAAGAGACGGGTGCTGACATCTCCGTTTGCTCGGGGACAGACGTAACAGAATCGCCAGCAGAGGCAGCGACAGTTTGAGGTTGGACCTCAATGGGCGATGGGTTGGGACCGGTACCGTTGTCGTTGTCGTTGGAAGGGGTTTTGTTGGCATCTTCGCGTTCGCGGTTGGCAACAGCAGTCTCCATAATCAAGTTGATTGTGGGATTGCTAGCCCATTCCGGCAAATCTCTTTGTTCTTGCGATTGTCTGTCATTCCCAGGGACCCCACCGGGATAAGCCATGCTCAAGAGGACAGATGCATCTTCGAGATGGTTGGGATCGTTCAAGCTGTGATATGACTGATCCTGGTTGAACATGGGCATAAGATGAGAGGAGTAATTGGGATGATCGTCATTGGCTGACGCATTGTAGTATTGGCCATACATGTCGTTACTGTCGTGACCACTGTCTCGATATCTTTCCCCGCTTGATTCATTATAGTCGTCTCTCAGAGCGGGATCAATTCGAGCACGGGAGTGATCGCGCTCTTCATCACCATGACTCTGCCTGGGATGCTTACGCGATCGGTGATGGGATGGCGATGCCTCGCGCGCGTCTGTGCGGGATGATGAGACGGGCATACCGTTGTAAATACGGTTTAGTGCAGGTGGAGAAGTGGAATGGTCCACGGGAGGTGGGGTAGGATGGCATCGACGTCGGTGTCGAAGGAGGACATCACTGAAATGAGTCAGCATACGTTTTGAGGTTAGAAAAAGATAGTCAAGAAATTTATGAAGGTTGAAGTTCAGGCAGAGTAATCGCCAATTCCATCTCGATGCTCAGCGATCAAGATCAGAAAATGAAAACGGCCAAAAAGACGTGCTTGATCTGTCATTTCCAGCCTTAAAATTTGCCCGATTGCAGATGGCCAAAGGAAGAAAAGTCAAGTTCGACAACATCCGAAGCCCTTCCGACATTATTTCCCTGGCCCTTCAACTGCAATGATCTTATAGCTGCGTGTGTAACCGATAGACAGTCACAAGTCACACTAAATGGTCACTAGACGAAGGAACGGTATCCCCATAGATCTCACGTCGTAAGCAAAGGACGAGACTTACCTTCGAGCAAAAGCTTTAGAACAGTCTTTGCATTGGAAAGGCCTGTCGTCTTGGTCTATGATAACCACGTCAGCTCAAGCAGTCAATATTCAACGTGCTGATGCCCTGGAAGACCGCAAGACGAACGTTTTCTCTGATGCCTCTTCAAGTATTCCATACGGCTATAAGTCTTTTTCTCTGTCAGTACCCGCCTTTGTCACAATTAGAAATGTCTTGACGACGTACCTGGCCGCAACCGGGAAAGGTGCACGCAAACGTCTCTTTCTCTTTCCCATCCTTGCCCCTTCCTCGGCCACCTCCTCCCGTTGTCGAGGTCACGGCGGGTGGCCCACTGATTGTCGACGGCGTCGATTTCGCCACAATGGGACTCTCGCCCGTGGCAGATATGGGTGCTGCCATCACGGGCTGTTGGTGTGCGGCGTTGTCAGTAGATGTGTATACGAGGGTTCAGCAGCGTACGGGGCCTGTGGTGGAGGTGGAAAAGACAGGGGGAAGGGGAAGAGTGGAGGCAAGGAGGTGGAGGGGGTGGAGGGGGGAAAGCAACATCGCCTCACCGCTTCTGCCCCAGGGTCCGCTTTTACGTAACTCCGAGAGTGTGGCACTTTTCATCTCCTCTGACTTTGTGACTTCGGTCGTATAGAAACCGCACAAACCATACTTGCAGAAGCCACAAACCGCATCATAATGCTCGCCATCCTCCGCCGTATCCCACAGCTTGCAAGGGCTGGCCCTTCTAACCCTACACAACGATTCTGCTCCACCTGCCCGCCCCGACCCCTTGCCTCCACCCTCCGACCATCTGTCCCTTCATTATCCACCCATCTCGCCTCTCGACCTACTCTTGCGTCTCAGGCAACAAATGTCGGCAGGGGAAATTTTCAGGTCAGGGGTATGAAAGTGAGAAGTAGCGTGAAGAAGTTTTGTGATGGCTGTTTAATCGTTAGGAGGAAAGGGAGAATATATGTCATCTGTTCAAAGAACCCCAAGCACAAGCAGGTTCGTC
The DNA here is from genome assembly GCF_000091045.1 of Cryptococcus deneoformans JEC21. Taxonomy (NCBI): domain Eukaryota; kingdom Fungi; phylum Basidiomycota; class Tremellomycetes; order Tremellales; family Cryptococcaceae; genus Cryptococcus; species Cryptococcus deneoformans. The sequence goes on from NC_006680.1 coordinate 909,473, forward strand.
CATTTTCCCGGTTATTGGTGTGGTGGTATTGAACTGACTCCAGAGTAGCGACAAGGATAGAGAATTCATGATTTTTGGGATTTTGTATCATTATGCACACCTCAACGCATTCATGTGTATTTGCAAAAAAGGCCATGAGTTTCAGCATTTCACTGCCATCTTCGTTCTTTAGTTCAAGATTCAATGCGTCTGGCAACACGTACACCAGATAGGACAAGCCGAAGACGGACATCCAATGGATGATCCATTGGCTCTGTTAGTACTGGCCATCGGTCAAAGTCATGCTCCGGATTTCGAACTTGTCTGCCCTTGAAACTCCCAGCATGGACCTCACATTTTTCCACCCGTCGACGTGTCTCAACCTCAAGCTGCCCCAAAGGTCTGTTACCTTCTCCAAACACATGGCATCCCACATATAGGATCATACGAAACTTTGGGAACGATGGTAGTCAGCCTCAAATGTATATAGAATGAGAACCTTGAAGTATGCCGAGGCACGCAGAGGCCAATGTGGAAATTGATACTCACACAATGCGCCAGGCCCTATCTTTCGGGAAAACAATTTGCATAAACAATCTTGATCTATGATTACAAACCAAGCAATGGAAAGTCCTTCGCTTTCCGTAAAAACGTCGCCGATCAACAGCCGCGTATCTCCAACTCTAACATCGCGTACGTAAATGATCTTTTGAGGTATCAAACCAAACCATCCGTCTCTTTCGGTCTACAATCTTTTTCCTCTTTCCCCGTCTATTCAGCATCACCATCTCCCCCAAACATCCCAGACAACCCCTGCCCGTCATCCTTGGCAGTCTCAAACACCTCAAAGGTCGTCTTTTCACCCTTCTTGAGCTGTTCTGCTCGGCCATGGGCACCAGCTTTGCTCAATCCGGCGGACCAACCCTTTTGACGTGCGAATGCGGCGGGGGATCGATCGAGGAGGATTTCAAGGTCAGCATCACTAGTTTTATTGTCGAAAAATAACCGTTGTTAGCGTCCATTCCAAATGAATAGCACGATTACGGCGGATATGAGAACCATGAGGAGGGACATACCTGATGATTTGATCGTCCTTGCTCGCGACATTAATCTCTTCGCCTTCTAAATCTAACAACGCCTTGGCCATTTCCGTGACACTCTCCTTCGCCTCAGCCTTCTTGGTACTTTTTCTACCTAACAGCACCCTTCCATTCTCATCTACCACTCGACCAAATTTTCCTTGCGATATGACAAGCGCCTCGAGCTTTCGCTTGTTACCAGCCTTGGCCAGAATTTTGCTTTCGATAGTATGGGCGGAAACGAGTCGGAAAACGAGAACAGGTTTGGTTTGACCAATACGATGAGCACGATCTTGAGCCTGCAAGTCCATTTGAGGGTCTGCAAAAATCGTGACATTAGCCCATGAGCGGGTGAATCCTGCGCAGACTTTGGATAAGATGAATACTCACTCCAGTCTTGATCAAAGAAGATGACAGTATCGGCGCTGACAAGGTTAATACCAAGACCACCGGCTCTTGTGCTTAGTAGAAAGAGCTTGCAGGCGTTTGGATCGTCTTTACCACCATTAAATTCGTCCATCTGTTCTCGACGAGACTCCTGAGGTGTTGACCCATCAATTCGACAAACCTTCCAGCCCTTGTAAACCGTAGCCCAGTCCTCCTGCAAAAAATCCTCAGCTGTGGAAAGACATAGTCAACCTTCAAGATACTTACGATAACGTCCAACATGGTAGTGAATTGACTAAACAACAGTACGCGATGACCTTTCTGGAATAAGGCATCGAGCAACCTGTTTAACAGCAGCATCTTTCCACTTGCATTGACCAAGTTATCATCGACAACTAGTTCACCCGTGGCAGGGTCGCTCGGCCAATCGAAGAGGTAAGGATGGGAAGAGATCTTTCGGAGCTGCATGACGAGATTTTGTAGGCGCATGTTGTTGACGTGCTTGGCTGCCATTCTGATCAGAAGCCGGTCAAAATGGATGTCTCTGATGTATACTCACTCGCTTGCTTCAACGCCCACTCTCTTCCCACCTCGGCAGCACTCTTTTCTTCCAGCCCGGTCGGGCCATCCTCGGGCCTTATCCTGCCCTCCTCTAAATCCCTGACATACTTGTTATCATTCTCTTCAATCTTATAGTTGACTTTCTTCTTCTTTCTCTGCCCTCTACCATCGGTCGCTTCAACTGCTGCTTCGAGCTCGGGGGTCTCCTCTTTGGGAGTATTTGAACCTGATCCACTGGAGGAAACTTTGTCGATAAGGTACTCCCGGATCTGGCCAGAGACGATAGCCTGGTAAATATCCTTTTGCATCTGAGTAAGAGGGGCGTAAAGGAGGTATTCCTTTTTGGGGGGAAGCTCTTTCTCGACGTCGACCTTGAGGCGTCGAAGCAAGAATGGTTTCAAGATGGCATGTAAAGATGCCACGACATTAGATTTGTTGAGCAAGCCTTCAGTCGTTTGTCCCTCATTCATCTCGTCAAAATTGAACCATTGCTGGAATGAGTCTAGATCGTCAAAGATATCGGGAAGGATGAAGTTGAGAAGAGACCAAAGCTCTGCGAGATTGTTCTACATCCGCAATCAGTGACTAGCACAGGTAAGATCCAAACTGAGAGACGAACATGGAGAGGAGTACCTGTAAGGATCATTCGATTGGCACTGGTATATGACTTAAGCTCGCGAATAAGCCTAAGCTTCGGGTCAGCACCTTCGTCAGAATATACTACGTAACACATACTTGCAATCCAGGTTCTTCAATCTATGGCCTTCGTCGACGACAATGAACTTCCACTTGATACCGCTCAAAAACTGTTTATCCTTCATACACATCTCATACGTCGTTATAACGATAGGGAAAGTTGAAGTATTGTTACCGGCCAGATTGCTATTAGATTTACGCCCCTTAGTCTTACTTGAGCCAGCATCAGACGCAGTAGGAGTTTGTAGACGAGTTGCGCGAAGTTCAGCGCGATGATCGGGATTACCGTGGTACATAAGGACCTTGCCTCAAGTCAGCATTGGTGATGATAGATGGAATATGTAACATACAGGGACACTAGGTGTGAACTTTTCAAATTCCATGATCCAGTTATTCAAGACGGAAAGAGGGCAGACAATCAAGAATGGGCCCCAAGTGCCTTTACTTCGCAAATGGGAAAGGAAGGAAATTGTTTGCAGAGTCTGTCCAGCTTGTAAGCACAATGAGTGACCGATTGAACCTTTTGACTCACCTTGCCGAGACCCATTTCATCAGCGAGAATACCGTTGAGGCCATTCTCGTACAGACTGATCATCCACTGGACGCCTGCAAGCTGGTAATCTCTGAGTTTGGCACCAGTAACGAGTTCGGGCTGCTTGAAGGAGTATTGAACGTCTCCATCGTCTTCCTCCTCGCCATCTTGTTCAGCGTGGACACTTTGAGTCTGTTCTGAAACCTGCTCAGGTGGTCGCTCGTCAACATCCACCTGAAAGATCAAGTCAGCCTACATTACAAGCATCTGATCAAGATATTCACCTCATCCTTGTCCACTTTAGCCTTCTTCTCATCTCGTCCACCAATATTCTGCCTCTTTCTCTTGCCTCGACCTTCATCCTTGCTTTCGATCTCCGCTCGCTTAGGCTTTCTTTTATCCCCCACGCCTTCTCTCCTAATCTCCTTTGCTTCTGCCTCCTTCTTTTCCTTGTTGGCTTTCCTAATTTCTGCTCGAGCTTCGGCTTTTCGCTTCTCGATCTGCTGACGGGCCATACGATCGCCAATGATCTTTGCGTAGATCGTAGACTTGTCAAGTAAGAAATTCAGACGAGCAGCTCGAGCTGCAGCCTGTTGAGTGCAGTCAATGTCATCATGGACGATTGGTGTATAGAGCATTATAATACGGAGTAGTTGGAGAGTAGTTGGAGGAAATTGATATGGAATTCAACAAAGACAGAGCAAGAAGTCGCAATATAAGAGCATCGAGAGAGACAAAGGAACGTTTGGCGTTAGTTTCGAACAATCAACTCTCGAACCAAATAAACACGCTACACAAGTACATTGATTTGTGTCTCGTTGATGTGCACTTACCTCTGGATCATGTTGTCCTTCTTCTTTCAATTCTTCAACCACCTTTTTAGGGTCTGCTATCCCTTCCTGACCGTCAACATCCGCGCCGTCAGCAGCGGCATCGCGTTCGCTGCTAGAAACGATTTTGACCTCCTCCTTTGAGGGTGACGCGCTTCGTGTTGACGGAGATTGGGACATTGGAGAAGTGGCGGCGGTAGAATTGGCGAGTGATGGTGTCACAGTAGACATGGGTAAAATATTCACCTGTGCAGCGATCCACAGGTCGAGTTTAGAGAGAGATGGATGATCTCTTTCCTTTATTACGTAGATAAAGATGACAATTCTTGCCGCCGACGCGATTCACATCATCCTCGATGGATCGTCTTTTATTATTTTTACGCGTCGCGACAGAAATGATGATAAAAAACTGTACCTTGGGCCAGGCGTGCCTATTTTTCTAACGATGGCGGAATCACAATTTGTTCCCGCGTCTGGCAAAATAAATTCCAAAAGCGCCACTTTCACTTTGGATTTGGCAGACTGGCCAAACTCCGTGAAACTCCGGCGTCCGAAGGTCTCTGGTTGAGCAAAAGCAACGAAAACCTTGAAAGTCTTTCCTTCAACCCTCAAAACCTCCCAAACAACAAAAATGTCCATCAAGTGTGAGTAATAAATCCAGCAGGCAAACGACTATACGGCGATGGGAAGTCTTTACAACAACGCTCGACAATCGGTACTTTCGACGAGGGTAGATAAATGGGAATGAGCGGTGTGGGGAAATCGAGTAATTGGCGTAGGGTGTGAGAACATGTCGTTCATTCGCCGAGACTAGGGGTAGAATGGGGAGCATTAAACCACAAGATTATCGACCATGGCTATCCTCCATTCGATATCGATTATCCACGTATCATTATCGACACTAGACTGCCCATCGCCCGTTGTTGCGCATCCATCTCCATTGGTCAAGACTGACTTCTCATCTTTTTAGCCGCTGCCGCCGGTACCAAGTTCCGCATGTCCCTCGGTCTCCCCGTCGGTGCCGTCATGAACTGCGCTGACAACTCTGGTGCCAAGAGTGGGTTTCGTCAAATTTGGCGGTATTTGCCCAGTTGAGGAATATAGGCTGATTGATGGTTGCAGACCTTTACGTTATCTCCGTTATTGGTTTCGGTGCCCGACTTAACCGACTCCCCGCTGCCGCTGCCGGTGACATGGTTATGGCCTCCGTCAAGAAGGGTAAGCCTGAGCTTCGTAAGAAGGGTATGTATATTTTCATTTCCCCAGAATCGACTCGTCCTAATAATTTATTTAGTCATGCCCGCTGTTATCTGCCGACAGAGGAAGCCCTGGAGGAGAAGGGATGGTATCTTCCTCTACTTTGAGGACAATGCCGGTGTAATTGTCAACGCCAAGGGTGAGATGAAGGGTTCTGCCATCAACGGACCGTAAGTCGAAGCCATGTCATTAGTGACCTTCGTTGTACTAATGGGCATTACAGTGTCGCTAAGGAATGTGCCGACCTCTGGCCCCGTATCGCCTCCAACGCTGGTACCGTCGTCTAAGCGTATTTTAAGCGTATTTTAGATCGGGCTAGCAGGGGGTGTTTGTACGATGGCAACGAGCATGGATCGGGGCATGCACTTGGATCTCTCGCACTTATGAGTCGGCAGATGATGTTGTTATGGGCTGTGTAATGAATACTGACGGTTTAAATTGAAGAAGGTCAATGGACGAGCTGACTATATGGGATAGAAGAGACCGGACTGCTACTCGTTTGCGACGGTGGGCTCGAACGAACAGGAGACAAAATCTTTATCTGTTTTGGGCGACTTCTAATATCTACGCGCAATTTTTCGGGCATTACTGCAGAGGAATTGCTACACATTGCGTGAAAATAGGTCACTCATCAATGGCTTGGAACGAACAAATCCAGTATCCATAGGCGACTAAGCAGCTTGGATATCCGTAGAAGTTTATCGATTTTAGGACAGATGGAATGTGAGAATGCATTGTCTGGTTTCGTGGAATGGAACTGCAGTATGAGTTCATGAGACATGAGTCTGTTATCCATGGCACGACTAAGAACTGCCCATCACTCATATTGTTCGCCAGGATACCTGAATCTGAATTTTATTCAATGCGAACTTTGAAACCCGAACAACGAAAATCAAATATCATCTGCTTTACACTTAAGTACTCTCCATTGAAAGACTCAAAATTGCATCAGGACTTTGCAAGTTAACATATACAAGTAAGAACCCTACTAATGCATATGGACGTGTCCGTGAAATCCGATTACTAATCGTCCTTTGGATTGTAAGATTGACTGCTTTGAAAAATGCCTAAAACGAATGTCCAGTGCATCTTCAAGTATGAGCTGGGTATTGAGGATACCCCCACGATGGTGGTATCCTCTGTCGTCTGTATTTCCGAGGTTTGGCCGTCGAGTCGCGGATCTTGCCCTTCCTGATACTAACGATGTATTCCGCTCATATACAGCTAAAGGAGCGGAATATTAGCTGGCAAGCAAGATATAGAATAGGAACAGAATTCATTACCTTGCCTCAGCAAAAGTAAGATGGCTTTGAGTTGTTTATGGGGTATAGAATATTGGAGTGTGGTAGTATCAATGGTATAAGTAACGGTAGTATGGAATGCCAAGGTGAAGAGGTGGTTGTCCAAGAAGGGTGACAGGTCGAGAAAAGGAAGGACTGGTGGCAAGAAGGAGGGGAGAAAGCTAAGAACAAGGAGCACACCGTCACAATCGTCCCCATATATATGATATATATATATTCATAACTGAGTGGCCGGCAGGCATTGATCATCAACAAATTTCCATAAAATCGCGGAAAGCAACATTTCAAAATTAGCATGTTCTGAAGACCGAGTAATGAAATATGACGACGCACCCTTATCTTACTTCCACTTCACCAATGTAGTCTCAGATCAAGAAGCATGTCCCAGCCCAGGCTCAGGTGGCTATTTGTCCATCTGTCAAGATTAGCTAGCTCGTTCTCAGTTCATATATTGAAACTTCATTACCATCACTAAACATGGCGATCGGCCTGTTAGTTTCCGGTCCTCCGCTTCATTTTTATCCTCTTTTTCCTCTGCCCCTGAGCTTATTGGCATACATTTGCTAACTGTTGGGTCTGTTGGGATATTACATACTATAAAGGCAAAGAGAACAGAATTTAGTGAGGAAAACTGATATTCAAGGCTGCAGGTGTTGAATAATGTCGGTCATATGAACCAGTAATGGTATAGAGGGCCCGGGTGTAAGTTCAACTGAGTGCTTTACTTTTCCAACGTTATGGGTACACACATGAACCTCCGCTTCGCCTGATGACATATGTTGATACAAAGCCTTCTAACCTTATAAAACCTTGATGCCAAAATAGAACCCTACGATTCCCGCCAAGTACGTTCCCAAGATCACTAGCCACGATGATGCTATTAGTTGTCGGTCCAAAAATGATAAGTATAGGAAAACAACTACTGACATGCTTTCCTCTTCGGGTAACGCTTGACAGCGACAGTCGGAAGATAAATACCCATTACGTTGCAGTAGATGTGTGCGGACAGTGGGGGCAAGACAGATCCTTTAACACAGATGTCAGAGAGGTGCCTCCACCTTTTGCATACCCTTCAAAGTAATAGGTACGAACCTGTGCGGAGGTAGAGATAAGAGGCGAACCAGCCGAAGAGAGTGGTATATGTGAGCTGGAACACTGTCATAGTCTCCTATCAGTAAAGTATCTGAAAAGGTTCTGACAGAAGACTTACGAGTAGTCAAGATGGCCTGTAAAGCAGCTGCTCCATTCCTTCCATTCCTTTTGTACATTTCAAATCCGTGATGAGCGTGAGCTACACAGAAGGGGTCAATATCCATGGACATACCGAACACTAGAGGGCTATTTGACGTACCTATACCAAACCACATAGGGGTACCGAAGACCAAGGATTTCAAAGAAAGTCGACCTAGAAGTGACACAGCTAATATGGTAGATCTAAATACCATTTCCTCTGTCAGGGGGCCCTATGCGATTGCTCAGTAGTGTTTAGTCCTCAAGATACGCCGGTAGCTCTTACAACGATGTAATTTCTCACTTCTACCAAGCCAAATTCTCTTTTCAGAGTAGACCACAGAGTCTCTCCCTTCTTCCTCCATCCAATCACCGGCACCTCTCCACTTAAGTACATGGCATACAGAGGTCCTATCATCAATCCTGGAGTCAGTAGATAGGGCAGGGCTCGAGATGGCACAACGAAGCCTGTGGGAACTCCCAACAAAGCCATAGTAGGGCTGATAGCTTCTTTCCAGCTATAATGACCAAGCTGCTTCACCACATAGCACACCCCGCCGACGCTCAAAAGGGTAGAACAGGCAACAGCCCTCATTCGACGTTTGATGGTAATGGGGTGGTCCCGACTCCCAAGCTCCGGACCGAGGTCATGTTCGACTCCCAGGCCATCAGCATCTGTGGCTGAAATAGGTGGCAGAGGTTCAGTCTGCGAGCGAACGGTATTAGGGAATGGAGCTTTCCGAGGGTTTGGAGTAGATGTCCCGAAGAAATGCTGCGAGATATAGAGCGAACCAACGTAGGATGTTGTGAAGAGGAAGGACAGGGCGTGGGCAGTGCTCAAGGGAAGTCCCGATGAAAGAGCTGGTGGTAACGATAGTGAAGGGTCCATGTTCAAAGAACTTAGAAGATTATTGATGAGGGGAGTCAGCGAGTTGCAGAGCAAACAAAACAAAAGACAACACGACAAAACGATCGGTTCGGTTTCGCCAAGGTGTGCCTGATGATACTCGGCACGGCGGTGGCCGCCTTCATGGTGCACGCACGCATGATTGTTTGAGAATGAGGAGGACGGCGGAGGGATTGATTGCGGAATAAAATGTTCGTTGGGTACGTAAAAATAGTAGGTCTTCCATCGATCACCTGTACAAACAAATGATTCGTTAATTATTGTCCCAGCTTGAGTATTGTTATTCAGGAGATTATACATTGAGGGATAGACAGTCTTGCACTACAGTTCATTGGAATAATGTTGCTAGAAGAATATATGTGAGAACATGAAATGCATGCATGTGAAGTGCCAACCATAACAACAATGGCTGTTGTACTAAGAAGACCTAATAGGCATGCGGCCTCCCGCCCAAGGTTGACGCGCCTAAGATATTGGTTACCCGACTGGCCGGTCCTGCTGGTTTTGTTCGTTCTTTCGTTCATTCGCGACTCCTAAATTCTCAGTCGCCATAATCATCCAGCCTTGATCTCTATCTCTATCTATCCTAATCAAAGATACGTCATAATGTCGAATTTCTCGTCGACTCCGAACGCATCTACTCCTCCTCAATTCCAGCAACAACGAGTTCAACCTCAGCAACAAGCCGCTCCTAGCCAAAATCAGGCTGTGCCTTTTACGACATTATCAGCGTCTTCTTCAGTGCCGACACCTGTCGCTAGTGCTGTCGGAGTGTCTTCACCGACTTCTGGATCAATTTCTTCTCAGTCTGTTGTCGGCGGACCAACAGGGTCACCAGCTCCTCCACCTATCTCTAGTAACGTCAATGGTTCTGCAACTCCGGCATCCTCATCCACACCGGTTCCAGTACCTAACGTAAGTGCATCAGACACACAAGCAGCTATCACATCTGCTCCTATTACTACCTCCATCCCAAATGCCCAATCCAACACATCTGCCCCGATCTCGTCTTCTGGTCCCACCGCTGGATTGGCGGGGAATGCATCGACTTCGGCCGCTGCCGCTACTCAAACAGAACCCCAGCCTTCAAACCAAGATACTTTCTGGGCAGCGCGTAGAGAAGAAGAGATTGCTCGTCGCGATCGAAGCTTGGCGGAATTGTTGGTTATGCTAGATGGGTATAAGCCTCTTGTTCGTTTGTCCCTTCTCACTATAAGATATTTTACCATTGACGGCCTATATAGATCCCGGAAGAGGTCACCGAGTATTTCTTACAACGGTCCGGATTCGACTGTTCTGACCCCAGGCTGTATGTTTTTTTCATTTCCTTCAGCTCAAGCAGCGATTCATGGATTCTCTGTGTCAACTCTTCACTAACGGCCCGCCTAACGGCTCACAGGAAACGGCTCTTATCTCTTGTTGCTCAAAAGTTCATCTCAGACCTTTCAAGGGACGCCTTCCACTTCTCAAAACTGAGAGTCAATGGTGCGACGGCTGGTAGAGGTAGACCTGCTGCGGGTGTTGTACGTTTCGCGGTTCCTTTGCTCAGAGCATTCTTGTTGATGATTATTTTACATCCAAGCAGGACAGGAACAGAGTCGTTCTAACGATGGACGACCTCAGCCTTGCTCTTGGTGAACATGGAGTCAACCTCAAAGCTCCGGATTATTGTAAGTCCCGAGCTCAGCCATGGTTTGACCTCAGAAAAGGGTGAGCATGCTGATATAGGGTGGTTAGATCTGTAAACTCTAGTTTTAAATTGTTGTATAGGGCATGTATCCATATTGCACCATTCGGGTCTTATATCGCCAAAGCTCCTTATCGATTCAGCGGAAGTGCTGCTTCTAACTTCGATTCTTGAGATGATCTGACTCAACACCAGCGTGCTAGTAAAGAAAACGCTCATTCATACTTGACAGGGTACGTGAGACGACTAGACACGATTTCAATCCAAATGATCTTCCATTCCCCATGCCTCCAAGCGTCCCCTGGCTTCCAATACACTGCCCATCTCAGCACCACTATCAATACGCTGCCACCAGACTCTCAAAATCGCCACGCTCGTATTTCCCATAGGACTGCTTTTTAAATCAATCCCTTCCGACACATACATACTCAACGGTACCTTAGCCTTAGCTTCACGTTCACCATTCTTAACCACGGACTCATCGCGGTTACACATTTCGCCGAACCTCTCTAAACACTCTTGATGGGTAAGCACTAATATCACCCCCGAACCTGATCCGCCTACTAGGCCGGTAGCACCGGAAGAGGATCTCGAGGATGGGCGTCGGGGAAATCCGGGGCGGGGAAGGGCATGGATAAGGTCAAAAGGGTTGAAATTGCCAGTTGAGGAGGTGTAGGATGAAGGCGAAAAGGATGATAGCGGGGGGAGGGGAGAAAGAGGGGAAGTAGGTGAACGAGGAGCGGAAATGGAAGGTGCGTGAGTGTTGAGAAGCTCAGTCAACCATTCGTGCAATCTAGCTTTCACACTATTATAATTATCGGAAGAATGAGCAGTCAGCGAACTGAGAACAGTGTAAAGACTTACACATCGCCGTCCTCAGCTTTATGGGCCTCCAGATCATCCTTGACTTCATCCCAATGCTTACCTTCTGCCGTCCCCATGTATCTGGCGCCCAGACGGTCGTCAACATGCAATTGGGCTTTTCTACTAGGCTGTTGGGACAAAATCACTTTTGCTGTCTAAAAAGAAAGTTCCACAGAAGCAATATCAGCTTAGGACTTTTCCAGCTTTAACACACGATCTGGTGGTCAAAGATCGGTGAAAGGATGGAAGATGAAGCGAATGAGAGCAGAGGCGAGAGAAAGAAGAAACAACAGAATGGACAGACCTCTTGAGCCCTAGTCAATGGACTAGTCCAAGCTTCTGTGAAAGGTACTAAACGCAGGTGTTCAGCCAGCTTCTGGGCTTGAATGTACCCCCCAAGTGAGAGAGGGGCGTCGATGGTGCCTTGCACGAGGTTGGAGTTGTTGCTTTTATAAACCCCCGTCAGATTCAAGTCCGTCAGTATCACCGGTACCGGCAGGCATACATCACATGCGAATGGTCGTGCGTGCTTGTATGAAAAAGAGAATTATAAACGTACAGGCTGGTTTTGCCGTGTCGAACAAGGTAGAGCAACATCTTGCCGAGGAGCAGGGAGTAGCCAAACAGAGGGGTATTATGTTGGGTTGTATGATTGGGCGATTATCCAACAATGAGAATGCTAGTAATAGTGATAAGCTGCCTGAGGTATCCCAACCAATTGGTATAGGCCAAAATCCTTGCTGTCAAGAGCATGTATCTCGACGACTCTAGTTGTGAGCACTTCCAAGTTCCAACTTTGTGATGCTTATTTTATATAGGTCCATTTTCCGGCTTTGCAGTGGAAGATCTAAGCTTTCTTCAAGAAACAGGTTTGATCGCCGACGATTCTCACAATTGCGCCAATCCTTTCAGATCCATTCTTCAAGAGATCGTTTCCTTGATATCATCCGAGTCATTCCTCTCATTCCACCTTCTTCCAAACCTTCTTCCAACCTCGGAACGCATCCACTTTCGCACCAGTTAGTCTCCAAAACCTTTCTTCATTTCTTTTCGGTCACCTAAATAATCTGAGGACTAATTCTTCTTTTCATGGTGGTTAATCACCTATGAAGACAGAGACGATCATCCTTTCTTGGCCCCATACGTCCTTTTCTGGTTGAGAATTGTGGAATCTGTTTTGAATAAAAAGATGGAAGCCGCCATCTTCCCGGTGGCCATGTGTTCCTTGTTTCCCATCTTGGTTGAAACGTCCCAAGTAGGCAAAGTCATCGAACGTTTATTGTTTCTTGATATAATTAATATTCCACTGTTGAACGAACCTTGATCAGAGGAAAAATGCAGTGAGTGCCGAGTCGAAACGAGCAACAAGAAAAAGAAAAGCATGCATCGCCACGATTGTCTACACCACGCCTTCTAAAATCTACCACATCCGTCTCGCTTCCCTTTCATCTTCCCTTTTTTGACCCTTGAAATATCTATGTACAACCTTTCACGCCGTCCTCAGCCGGCTTTTGAGCGTTTTTATAAAAACATTTTAGATCCATCCTCGAACGGAATGGATGCTTTATATAGAAGTAATGTTAAGGAGATGAGGGAAGGAAGAGAGGCGGGTTCTTTACTGAGATTGAGGGAGGTATTGAGGGGGGAAGACAGATCGGGGACCGTACCATTCGCCCTTGAGCATCTTGGAGAAGTAGGCTCGGGGAATGACGTCCTTGGTGAGATGATAGAAGAATCTATGAAGAGGCATTATAAGCACTGACTCAAAAATATGTCACATGATAGACAGGATTAGACTTGGACTTACCGGTTAGGAACAGACTGGTCGACAAACTTGCCGAAAGTCTCCTTCCTCTCAGCACCATACTTGAACTCGGCAAGGAGCAAAGATCCGCGGCCGGTGAAGAGGGGGCAGGAAGTGTAACCGTCATAGATGGCGTCACCGATCTTGCCAGTCTCCATCAAGGTTACGAGGTTGTGGGTGAGGACGGGGGACTGGCCAGTGATGGCCGCGGCAGTCTTGGAGGTAGGGAGAGAGGAAGAGTCACCGAGGGAGAAGACGTTCTCATACTTTTTGTGCTGGAGAGTACCCTGGTCGACGTCGACCCATCCAACAGAATCGGCAAGAGGAGATTCCTTGATAGCCTTGAGAGGGCCCATAGGGGGGACGGCATGTAAGAGACCAAATTCCTTCTCAATTTTCTTACCCTTCTCCTCACCAGCGAGGACCTCGAAGACAGCGGTCTTGCTCTCGGGACGGATCTCAACGAGGTTAGTGTTGAACAAGGCATCAATACCCTTCTCCTGTCGGAGAGCGTCGAGAGCCTTGGAGTAATGGGGCACGGAGAACATGGTGGGCATACCGGTGATGAAGGTAGAGTGGTTTTTCTGGTTCTGGGACTTCCACCAGTAGTCGGCCATGTAGTTGATTTTTTGGGGAGCGCCGGCACATTTGATGACACCGAAGGGCTGGGTGAAGATGGCTTCGCCCTCACCCTTGAAGTCACGGATGAGGTCCCAAGTTTTGTCGACGGTTTCATAAGAGTAGATGGAAGAAACCCTGCTCTTGGAAGAGTCCGCGAGAGCAGCAGAGAGACCCTTGATGTTGTCCCAGTCTGTTTCACAAGTTAACTCTGCGTGCAGCATGGCATGAACTATAGAGACTCACTAATCTGGAGACCAGCGCCGACGATAAGGTAGTCGTAGCCAATCTTGCTCCCGTCTGCGAGGACGACCTGGTTAGCTCCAGGTTCAAAGCCGGCAGCGTTCTGAGGGATGTGGGCAAACTGGTTGCCGATGAGGGAAGAAACGGGTCGCCTGTAAGTCTCCTTGCTGGCAAGACCAGAGCCGACAAGAGTCCATCCTGGCTGATAGTCGTGATTCCTGTTGGCATCAACGATAGCGACGTCCCCGTCAGCGAGGGTCTTGCCCTGGGCCTTGAAGGCGTTGTACACCTGGTTAGCGGCGGAGAGACCGGCGGCACCTAGCATCGGACTCAGTTGGCATGATTGGTCTTTCCAAACGGGCAACACGACGTACCGGCACCAATAACGACGACCTTGTGCTTGCCGCCAGCAGAGGTAGAGGCGAGACGCGCGAGGGAAGGGAGAGACTTGGGGAGAGCAACCATTTTAGTAGGGGAGGTGTGAGTAAGGATGGAGATGAAATGCATAAAACCCGGTTTATTTCGCGCCACCATTTCGAGATGTAACAGCAGGGAACAGGGATCGGATAGACAAGGACACACTTTTTTGGGAAGAGTTTTCAGCTCCGAGCACGCAATCGCCTCCACATGCTCTGAATGCCACGTCAGGTGAGATGAAAGACGGAAGCAAAGCCACGTGGCATGAGGCACCCATTAAGAGGCAATCTGTCTAGACTCGACACACAAGCAACCGGCAACCCCTCCTCGGGCGGACCTCGTCCTCGTCGGAGGCCGAACGATGTCCGTGGAGGGGCTTGTGCGAGCCTACAATCTGTCCGTTTATTGTTGACGCGTCTCCACAGGGAGACGTAGATTAATAAGGTTCAATCAATGTATAGCCGTGATGGGCCTGGGCCTTGTTGATGCGCGTCAATAGATAGGTTTTGTTGTGGCGTCGGCGGTGGATATAGTTAATTTATCGCTCCATCAGCATCAACTGTCACCTGCGGTAGTGCGATCGAGTCAACCAGTCTGTGTATTTCAACCCCGCTGCCCACCATGGACCAGCCCAAAGCCCCGCCAGCCTTGCCAATAAATACCACAGCCACCGTTTTCCATCTTCCACACCTTGCAAAACTGTCCCAACGGCCGCCGCTACCAGCACCGCCCCTTTCGTCCAGCGATACCGACAAAGAAACCGCCGGCATAATGGGTCTCGTCGCAAGAGGCGGTAAGGAGGTCTGGCGCAGAAGCCTCGGTGGTCTCTGGACCACGGAGTCCAGGCCCAAAGACGATCTTTCCTCCCGGTCCTCCCGTCGAGCAAGTGTCGATTCCGCCCTTTCCACTGGATCCAGGACCAAGAGCCTCCTTTGCGCCCAGTCCGTCGATACCTCATCCATCCTCTATCCGACACTCACCGTCCATCCCCCACCGGTCCCGCACAACATTTTGATAGTCTCCCTTGCCCATGTCCCTTCTGCCCCGCAAACGCTCAGCAATGACGAGCTTTTCCAAATCGTGCTGCGGAGACTGGAGCCGTGGGTTGGCGAAGAGGGCGAGGGCGGATACGTTTTGATTATCCTTTCGGCGGAAAGATCGCCAGAAGAAAAGATGGCATTCGATGACAAATACAAGGCAGAAGCACGTAAGCTGCCTGGAGTAGCATGGTGGATCTGGAAGTGGAAGCGTCTCCCCCGCAAGTACGTATAAAAGGCCGTCGAATTCTCGTCGTTGGTTGACTTTTGCCTCAGGTATCGAAAGAATGTCAAACGACTTGTTCGTAATTTGCCTTATTCCGCAAAGCCCTGATTGATTTGTGTCCCATGTAGTACATTATCCATCCATCCTATTTCACTCGTTGTAAGTTGATACTTCCGCTGCCCCTACTTCATGTGTCCCGAATCCGAAGCAACTTCCAGCAAGTTAAAGCTTGTGGGATATGGCTCCATTCCTCATTACACCTCTTGTTAAGTACTTCACTAACGTTATCACCTAGCTCTCCTCCCATTCATAGTACCTTTGCTTTCGCCTAAATCCTACTCCAAGCTCTACCCCGTCCCGTCCCTGTTGGCGCTCTACTATGAGTACGGGGTCACACTCAAAGGCATCGACATCACTCTCCCGGTGCTCGAAGCCGAATCCCAAGCCCTCAAAGGCGATCCCGACCTCCTCTCGTTCGCCCTCACCCTTTCTCAAGTCCCGTTAGGAGAAGTCTCGAGACCAATGTTTAACCGGTCTTCTAGTAGTCAAAGCTCCTCACTTTGGGGGCTTCAGGCCCTCTCCTCAGTGGTTAGTACGGCGGCGTCTTACGTCGGCCTCTCCCGTACTAGCTTCAACGACTCTGCTGAGCGCCGCAGGGTCGTTGCGAGTGAGGGGTACTGGAAACGGGACTTGACCGCCTTGGTGGACGAATGCGGAGGTAAGGTCCCTCCTCTCTTGCTCACCTTGAGTAGAGTGATCCTGAGTGCGGGAATTTCCACCGAAGGGATCTTCAGGAGGGCTTCCAACGTAAGTTTTTCTTCCTGTATACGGTATGTTGGAGTTTAAAACACTGACTTCGTTTTAGTCACGCCACTTGGAGCTCCTTGTCGCCTTACTCTCGCTCCCTCTTGAAGATCAGGGGAACCCCTCTTGGTTCCAGCTCGCCCACGCGGATCCTCTGTTGCCCCCCAAGATTCTCTGCAAGTTCCTAGCCGAGCTTGCTTCTCCTATCCTCCGATCCGAACTCTACGACGTGATCCGTTCCATCGTAGAGCCTGGGGAGTAAGTCATCTCTTGTTTGTCTTTGGGTTTTTGCACACACTAACCAAACTTCCATTCAGCATCAAGGAACGCCTCTTCCCCCTCCTCCCTCCCTCCCACATCCTCATTCTACATTACTTGACCTATGTCCTCCACCGCCTGACCGCATTCGAGGATTCCACCAAGATGAACGCCCTCAACTTGGCCATCGTCGTCGCCCCCACCCTCATCTCCGGCCCTGACCCGCTTGAGGACGCCGGTATGTGTCTTGAGTCTGGCAAGAAGCTCCCTTTGGCGATGCTTGTGGCCGCGGGCAAGGCCCCGGAGGAGAGCGTCAAGGGTAAGGAGGTAGAGACGTCAGGCCAGGGGACGGTAGTGGGGATGCTGGAGTTGTGGATTAGGGAGTACCCCTCCGTCTCTGGCGACCTCGTTCCCGAGAAAATGGTCTGTCCTGTCTCTCCTGCTGGCCTTGCGGCTGCTGCCAAGCGAAAAGAGGCGGGCGAGCGCCGATCCATTGGGGAGAGGGAGTCTTATCCCAAGGCGAGAAAGCGGAGGAGTGGTTCCGTGAGGAATTCTTTCCTCGGTGCCTTATTCGCTGGGTCTGGTGGGAACAAGGAGAGCAGTGGGATGGAGGACGCGGTCGAGGTTCGGGAGGGTGTTGTTGGTGGTCCTTCTTCTGGCTCTGGTTCTTCTCCTTCCTGAACTGGCTCAGTTCTGTTGCCGGGCAACTGGACATTTTTCTTGCCCTTTTTTTGCTTTCCTTCCCTCTTTCTTCACCTTCCCTCCTTTCTATGGACATTTCCATCGTCATCAATCATCAGTGCGCTTCATTGTGTGTATTCAGTATAGTCTTGTAAAACTTGTTGTAATCGTAACGTTTTTGACCATTATCTGTATCATTTTCTGTTATTTAAGTGCCGTAATATGTATGATCTTACAAAGGATACAGGTTGTCGAACGATGGGAAGTTAAATAATTTATGGCCGTATATGTACAGCAGTCCGACGTACAGGACATCATCCCACGGCGAGCATATGTTCTTTCTTCTCGTCGATGGGTCTCTTCACGCCCACCCCCGCCTTTTTCAAGAGTTGAAAAGCAGGTCAGTCGGCAGATAATAAGAGCGTGTGCTAATTCAAAGAAGTAGACGAGACAGACGGGGTCAAGGTAAGGCGTGAGTTGGTAGGCGTAGAAACGAAGAATTTCTGTTTCATGGGAGCTATCTTATCAAGCCCTGAAAGAAGATCGTAGCCACGATTAAGGTCATCATGGTGGTCAAGTATGATGATGGTTATCTTCTGCTCTTTAAAATTCAGATTTCATGTTTGTCCACTTTTTAATAACATAAAATGAGAGGTGAAAACATGAACAGAGTGACGAAGAGAGTTGACTTCTTGATTTTAAGTTGTCGTTGGTTGTCGTGAGTCACCCTACCTTTTATTACACACCCGTTCGGTCCTTCATTCCTTGGCCATAGGTAATCCGTTCACCGATGATCTGCGAACAGCCAGTCGATCGGCGGTCTGTAGCCATCAATCATCAGTCACCTGTAGTCGTCATAATAATCACTGGGGCGAATTATTCATGTGTTCCCTGCTGCGTTTAAGGTTGGGGAAATTCATAAGGAGGGAAGAAGTATTTATTATATGTACTTAGCACATCATATAAAATATAACAGAACCGTTCAACGGCCGCCTATTCCATTAATTCATCGTTTCCTATTACTGATCGCTATTGGCTGCGTGCTATCATCTAATCCCGGGTTAATCGCCGACTGCTCAATCAGGCTTCTCGTATCCGAAGAAGATCATGCCGTTTTCCTCTTTCCTTCGTTCTGCCTTCTGTTGTTCTCCCGTCTTCTTCTTCACTTTTCTCGGCTTCGTCCATTTGCCGGCCGCATGACCATTGATCTGGGCAGCATGAAGCGTGTTGCATCTTGTAATACGTGGCGATAGATGATGGCCGTCTGCTTGGTGCCTCGTGCTTCATGCATGATCTGGTCAAGTTGCATGGCATGCGTCATACGACTTGGTTGACCGTCGTCGATCGACGATCTTAGATCTCGAGGGGGTTAGAAAAAAAAGGGGACCTGCGGCTACTCACGACCGAAGATTGGGCAACGGACGGAGACGGAGACAAGTGATTGTACGTTATTATCGCCGCATATCAGAGATCAGAGATCGGCGTTTTTATTGTTCAACTTATCTCGTCCGAGGAGACGCAACGAGGAGGTTGAGAGTTGAGAAAGCTGACGACTGAGAAGATGAAAATCTGATCTGCTCGGTCAACCAAAGTAATGTGGCATTCCATCCTCTGTCGTACCATGCCAAGTATTGCGGAATATCATGTGCAGAACGAATGAATGAAGATACCGTTGTCATGTTGCCGCAGCTCTAAACTCTGTCGATCTGCCGTCTCATGCATGAGCCGGCTTCATTACTGCGCTCTTTCACTCCCAACAAGTGGTGATCGTGGTCGATCAAGCACCATACATGTTCAGAGCGAAGGGGGTTCTCGTTACCAGAATAGACAAACCGCCAGCCGCCAGTGCCGCGTAACTCACGAGAGCAGCCACGACGTACTATCATCATTCAGTTATCTCCGTCCTATTATTATCGACCTTCCGTAATAATTTGTACACAGCATTCATCATTGATCTGTATGCAAATGATTCTTCAGGCTCCAGTTTGACAACAAAGACATTACGTAGTACTTATTCTCATAGCGGACGGAAGACGTTGTTGTAAATGCAAACCTCCTCCTAACTCATCAAACGTACATACAACAATCGAAGTAAGGACAGATTTGCTGAATGCCGCCATGCAAGTTAATCAGTCTGTGCCTTATCGTTAAATGTGAGCAAGTGACAGGAGACAGGGAGGCGAAGATTTGCTATACAGCCTACAATCTTCTTGGCACGGTCTAGCCCTAGATCAACAGGTGCTCGTCCAGTCAGTCAGTCGACGAGATACGGGTGTGTGTGGTGTGCGGTTGATCGCCTTCTGCCATGCGCTTTGTCTTCTTCGAATTCGAATTTGTGTTGTGGCTGGTGGCACTCCTTGTACTTTTCTATCACAAGATTGCGGCAGCACAAGTGGTGCCTGCGATACCGACGTGCATTCTCACTTATGAGTGGGGTCTATTGCCATTGACAATGCCAGAGAGACCCCAAAAATATCAATTCAGCATAGTACATGGGCATGGGTCCGGTAATACAATTAATAGTAGTGGCAGCAGTAGTCAGGGTCCTCCGACCTTCAAGTGCAATGTGCCCAATGCTTTTCTCACCACTCGCCACCATCATGTGTCCAGTATCCAAACACTAGTGGAAAATAGTAGATCTCGTTACTCGATGACTCACAAAATTGAAGCTCACTGGTGGCTACATTCTTTGAGCGCTTTCGTTTCAAAAACAGTGCAGTAAAAATGGAGGAGAGCACCCACCGAAGACAAAGGCTCCAAGAACGATTCCGGGTGGTATGACGTCGACGATCGACGGTCGCCGAAGGAGGTGTTACGCGGAGAAGAGAGGTCATTATTAAGGCTTATCCAGGCTTCATACTCAAAGACAAAAGAGTGGGATAAAGGCAGATTATGCACTTTATTAGCCAAAGCAGCAATTATTTAGCGCCAATCAGAAACATCGTTAGTAACAATTAAAGACTAATTAAAATGTATGCCTGAATGGTATTAAACGTCGCAATTGCGTACGACGATGACCTTGTTTGCTGCATGCCAACGGCTTCATATTTCCTTGTACAGTACGTATGACAAGTATTATCGCCCTGCACCCTGCTTGTCGCCTGCCGCCAGCGTATTGACCACGTGATTATGCCTC
This sequence comes from Cryptococcus deneoformans JEC21, assembly GCF_000091045.1. Taxonomy (NCBI): domain Eukaryota; kingdom Fungi; phylum Basidiomycota; class Tremellomycetes; order Tremellales; family Cryptococcaceae; genus Cryptococcus; species Cryptococcus deneoformans. Next base: position 930,007 of record NC_006680.1, read on the forward strand.
TTGACCCATGATTGCTGTCCGAGAGCATACATACCAACCAAATAATCCCAACAAATTTTTATATTATTATTGTTGCTGTAAATCACCGTCGTTCGCTACAAAGAAGAACGCACAGGTGATGAGGTATTACGTATGTATGTTTGGAGCTTGGACGGCACCATCTCTCTCGCTCACTAGTCGTCTTTCTTCATGAAGACGACAATTACAAATCCGCCCCTGAAAGAAAAAAGGATTATTAAGCCTTCACATGTATGAAGATCTTGTGGGTGTGATACAGATCTATCACTCGAGTAAGCCATCATAGCGCAGCGCATCTCGCACCACCACCACGATGGGATGATGAAGTTCGAATTCGCACTCTGTTGTACGACTACGTTTTTTATCACCAATCATGAAATGTGCCGTGTGGTGTCAGACCCCAGTAAATGCTAGGCTCGACACATGGAACTTCGTGCCTCGTCGGAGACGAGCCAATGTCCGTCGAGAGGCTTGTGTCGAGCCTAATTAAGTAAATGCCACTTCGTACTAGTTGATAGAGGACGACAGATTGTTGCGATGGTCGTAACGAAGGTGTGAGCCGCAGCGGTCGACAGAATGTTAGAACCACGATGTTCCTGGGCGATTCATTGGTTTTTGGCAAACAATATTTGGTGATGCGTCGATCTTCCAAGCTGATGAATGAATGCGAAGATGTTATATATGCACGTGAAAAGGAAGTCAGTTGTTGACGCCGCATAATCAAGCTGTTGTGCGACCTTCTTTTTTGTGAAGACTGCTCCGGCATATCAGGTTTTTCTGTTATTCGGAGATGCCATCGAAGCTACAACACAGCGTGCAATGGGTAGACGGTAAGGGATAGAACAAGGAATGATGGCGTCGTATTTGCAATAAATCGTTGTAAGTCAGGAGAAATGGTAGAAGATAGAAGGAAGCATAGGTTGCAGAGGCTTTATTTAACCCGAAATCAGAGGAGTATTCTGCTGGAAATAAAAAAAATGAAGACAACGATGCCGCAAGCGGCGAGTCGTAACCCGTACCTGTGAGTCTGTCACCCAGCCGCCAACTAAGCGGCGTATCACGAGCGGCTCTTAGCATTTTCGCCTGTACATCTTCTTTCACCCCTCGATCTTGCTCGTCTTGCCCGCGTCCCCTTTCCCCATCCCCAATTGCGGGCCCCACTGTGTCTTCTTCGGCGAGCTCGAATAGAGAATAGAGAAAATCCTCACCACTTCGTGTTGCATCCCTTAAGGTGGGGTGATGAGGCAGGTAGTAGTCGGTGGCGTAGGTAATTTAAATAAGATCGGTAAACGTATGTAGTAAGAGTTGAGATATATACGTCTAATACATATGAGAATTGATCCTTATATGGGAGATCTTTGAAAGCGTATGGAGAGATTTTTATACAATCCAGCCATGCTCTCTATGTGGTCTGTCTCCCTTCCTTCAACTTGCTTCCTTTCCGCCGCAAACATTCTATCTTTTAATGTTGGGACCCTACTATTGATGCATCTGGACAGGATACAGTGGTAGAGTGCAGCATCGTGCTTTGTAGAAAGCTCGTCTCCGACAGTGAGATACATGACATGTAGGTCAAGGAGGATAAGCAGGGAAAACTGCAAAAGACTGTTAATAAACCCGACGACGGCATCTTGATGAAGGCTGGAGGCGAAGAGCAAAGAGAAGAGAGGAAGGAAGTAGGAAGAGGTTAGGATCTTCACAGTACAAATACATACTGCATAGTATCTCTCTGGCTTCTGGACTTTTTCAGTCTCTTTTTCTTACCCAGTCAGTATGTGATGACTTTGACAACGCAAACAAGCGATGGTTGACGCGTGGACGGGTACCGAACGACACAATAAGCGCCGTTGTTTGGAGCAAGTTATGAGTTGTGAGATAGTCAGCAAAAGTAAAGCGGATCCGACTGGATGAAGTCTGGCCAAGAAAGAAAGAAGAGGAGAAAAATGGGAATGAAACGAAAAAAGCAATAACACATGGGTTAACGACGAAGAAAAACGAGAATGGTAAGAAACGCGAAACCGCCCGATCGCGTAGAGTTGCCCAATATCAAAGAAGCGCCGGCGTCGGGCGAGGGCGCTATGCCGCATCTCCCGTTGCTTGCATGTGGGAGACGTGATATGCGTACTATGTGGCGAAGAGAAGGGTTCACATAGCTAGAAATTTCGATTCAGTTGCAACAGCTTCTACAAGTTTCGACGAAGCGATGTACTTGGAAAGCTCCTTTCCTTGACTGCAAGCCGAGTAAGAAAATACAAAGCGTTGGCAGTAAGCGGTCAGGTGCCGGGGGCCAGTATGCGCCAGTACCCATGACGAAAGACGAGCAAAGACTCAGGAGTCAGGAACGTAACTGTGCGCCCAGCTCTGAGAACCAAATCACGAATCTCGAAAAAGGACAGAGAGGAACACCGGCTGCCGCTGCAAGAAAACAGGAACGGTGGAGATAAATGAGAAAGGGTCTGCTACTCAGGGCGGGCGTTCTATAGTCCTTAACAATGGGACCTGAAATGCGGAGTGGCAGCGAGTGGAGTGGGCAGGTGGGCCCGAAGTGAAGTGGTAAAAGTAGATGGCCTGGGTGTTAGGTGCAGAATGTTGGACGGAACAGCGGAACACACACGGAACACCGACCTGAATTGTCGAGAATTGTCGTCTTTGAAGGTGGATACTAATAATAAGCGGCCAGTAGCTGCTTCCTTCTTGAGCCGGTTGTAGAAAGCCATGTGATGATCATGGTGGGGAAGGAGGGAATAACAGCAGGTGGGGGAAAGGAGGCACGCAGGAGATAGAAGACAGAAAAAGGACTGATTATGGCTTATTAGCACTCAATGTAAGCCATGGTGACGAGCGAAATTTGCAATGGATGGTAATATGATGCCAAGTTATCTCTCTGCCTGTTTAACCTACGTTCTACCTAGCTGACTAGTTCTTGCTTTTTGATATCTGATGTAAGGATGCTGGTTGGCAGACACTTATCCGACCCTGAAATTTGTACCTCCATATTCGGCCCTCCACCCTTTTTGGCCGATTCCTGGAGCCAAGGAGAAAATAGGAAATCTAGCTTCATCTTAGCGTTCAAGTGTCGTAATCAGGACGTTCGTTTTGTACCAACCTTCCAGCGCATCGGCCAGCGACGGCATACCCCAACAGAATCACTCTTCTACAGTCGTCTTCCTCAGATCCGGAACATCACCGTGCAACGGTTTGGGGGTTCCGGATCTCGATTCTCCGGTTCTCGAGGAGGTTTGGATCGGGACAACGATAATTTAATTACGTAATGGGGCTTTTACTGGTTGCGTCACAACATATCTATGGTCAGACGGGTCAGACTCACTCAGTGTGCATGCCAGTTATTAGAAGATGATTATAGAAACTGTAGACAGATGGGACGGCAGACAGCTACGCGTCAGAAATTATTTTATAGAATGCATTCCGACCTTCAGAGGAACTCAGTTGCGCGCCTATTGATAATAGGCTCCCGGTGACTCTATGGGCCTTCCAAAAACCTATGGACTTGAGATCCGGAAGTTGGCCCCCCAAGAGGTTCCGGATCCGGATCTGCCCAAATGTCCGGATCTCAACTGTCTGTACGGTGGCAGACAACCTGAATGCACCCAGAAGGGTTCCGGATCTGCCCAATGTCCGGATTTGAAGGTTCCGGATCTGAGGAAGACGACTGTATTTCGACAATCTCATTTCTCGCAGTTGTAATTAATAAATTTCCAGTTTAATCTCCTATATACAACGTATTTCATAATCATCATCATCTGGCCTGTGCTATTCTGTTGATCTACTAGGCGCAACACCTGGCAGACAATATATCCGGTCCCCCATTTCATCCTTATTCGCCCTTTATCACGTCGAGTTCGGCCTAGTGCGACTCATTCCAAGGATACAAGTTATCGACACCAGTTCACAATATCCGTCATCCATCAACTTCAAATAGCAACGGGATCCCCACTTCGGCTGCCTTGCACAAGCAGTAACCTCCCATCCAAGCTTCTACGACCTCATACTCGTCGCTGGTCGCATCTAATTCTTCATTCTCCTCCCAACGTTCCCATACCGTCCTCTCGTCTCCGCAGTCCCTGTATCAGTCATTTGTTAACATTGTGAGCAAGGATTAGTGGTGCGAACAACTTAATTGGCGAAGAAGTCAGGTACGTAATTCAAGACTCTATTTATCCATTCCTTTGACTGTGTCATGGCATGTGGATTGTGTTCGCTGGTTCTTCTGCTTGTCAATTATTATGGCATTGGCAGAAACCCGAAGGAGGGCTGGGGTCACTCAGCATAGAGAGGGCGCCATTTCTACCCCACGAATTGCGGCCATATCGTTGAGATAGATACCGGAATTTGAAAATTATTATTCTCTTATCACGGAGCTCTCTCGAAGACGTTCCTGGAAGCTTCTTCCAGTTGGATGCTTGGGCGTGTTTATTCTTCCTTTTATATCCCCTTCCATCCTTTCTGCCTGTCCCTCCTTTTATGCTGTGGGAAGCAAAAGCATGGATTTCAACCTGCCCCTCGCCGTTCTTCTCCTTTATCGGCCTCTTTATGTGGTCGGTTTGGGCGGCGGCGCTCAAGCCTAAGACCTGACCTCCATTATACTGTTGTAGGCACTTACCTTACTAGCTTGTCGGCGTGATGAGTTGGAAGGGATAGCATTGTTGCGTGGCGTTTAGCAGGAAGTTGCCGATAGAGATGCTGCAAAGAGGACTGGATGGGTGAATTGGCCAGCACAGCTGGCGACTGTCCCGTGGTGTTCTTTTCGTTTTATCTATCCTTATCCCTGTATATTTCTGTAAAGAGTGTAACTGATTGACATCGACTAGCTAGTTGTGCTACATTCTACGTAAAGAAAATTGTGTACATCGAATCTGTGATCTGCGAAGATCGTAATCCAGACCTAGAGACAGAGAGCAGTACGTGAATGGCACTGCTTATTGTCTAATTCAGTTCTATTTGGAAGTGCACAGTATGCTAACGGGGTACCAGACATCCTTTGTTGTATAGGACACCTTGAAGGAAACGTTTTGACCGGTGTGCGAGGTTTTCGGGGCCTCGTATATCTCGATCGTGAGTACAGGTCACTGCATCCATCTCTATCTGCGCGCGTTTTCCCGCTCTTGTGTTTCGTTTTGATGATATGAAAGTGGTCCAAGCGTGCCGATTCATGTTGAGGAGTTGTGGGTCAGCTGAGAGAATGTCAGCATCGTCCCCGCAATGTCAAGGCGCGTGGACGCGTGTTTGTTGTAGAGAAGCTTGGTGCTCAGCTGCAACTGGAAGCCGGCGCGCGGATGGGTTGCCATTATGGTCTGACCTATGAAGACTAGGGCCACAGTTAGGTCCACCAAGACCGGCAATCGGCTCGATCATCCAATGCCTGCGTACTTCGTTAGTTATGATATAGTCTTCGAGCAAAAAGCTGAGAAGTTTCTCCTTTCCTACGCTCTGCGCGCAGCCTCGGTGTTGAATCTGGAGCGCATGACTTTGGAAGTGTCGGCGACAATTGATTTTTTGAGAGCTTTGGGGTCAAGAGCAGGTTACGATGGGAACAGCAAGGATCAATCACGTTGGTACCGGCTTGTCTGCAGCCTGGGCCGACCACTTTACCGCGCGCATACGTCGTTGGCCATCAATAGCACATACGTGCAGAATTGATCTCGATGTACATCGTCCGGCCTTTTTTTTATCTTGAGCTTCTCCTTCCTATCTTCTTATCATTATAGGCTAGATTTCTTTTCATCTTTCCTATTGCGTCTGTGGCTCCTTGTGCTATACACGTCCCACGATCTGTACGTTATATTCTCGTAATAGAGATCTATGGGCGTCAAGCCGCATTTCAGTTACCAGCGCCTGGTATTCGACGGCGCACGGTGACATTTGAGATCCTTCTTTTTCTATAATCGATCTGGTTTTTTTTCTTCTGACTGATTTTATTTGCATATAATTGGGACAATGAAGCTGACATGTTGCTGCCTCAGCTCGGACAAAGAGCGAGCAGCTACTTCAACGGGAAGCTTTATAATAACGAGACAGTTGCGGATTGTAATAGGTAAGTCTTTAACTTCGATCGTTCTTTTGGCCACCACTCCACAGCGTCCAGCTGATTTGTCTTTGTTTCATTTTTTTTTCATCTCGTATGGTATCGTTCTTAGACAGAACGTTACATTAAGAACCTGTGTAGATTTTTTTTCCCGCACAATAAGAGGTGAGTGCTTGTGACTTTCTCCCTTTGCAGCTGTCAGTCACCATTCAAGAGCTTGTTCCTCGTGTCCCGCCAACAATATTTGTGTGGTTCCATCCCTATGTTTATTTTCGTTCTCTAGTTCTCGGTCGACTATCTCTGAGTGCGTCCAAATATGGCCGCGAAAATCTTGATAGGATATTTGCTGGAATCGAAAATCAAACTTTGAACTTTATGGGGAAAGTCCCTGAAAGTGCCGGGTTTGGAAAGTGCCGGGTTTTATCGCATCCTGCATCTCAGCCGCGGATACGCGGTTCTTTCCTTTTTTTTTTTCCACCCTTGCCGCCTCGGGCTCTTTGCGCCCGTTGTTCGCCTTCGGTTATCTGCACGTGCTATTGAGGGAGGCGTTGTTTGCAAGTGCAAAGAGCGCGTTGTGTACGGACGACTGGGTCCGGTGGCAACGGCTATCTGAGGCTATAATATGTCGTGTCAGATGGCGAGCGGCCTTGTAAGAGGGCGCGGTTGTCACCATTCTGTTGCGAACCGTTCTCAACAATTTTTCTTTCACCTTCTTACCCTTACTTAGCTGTTCTTTTTGGGGCCGGGCTCTCAGCTTATGTTTACTTGACAACTATCAGAATTGCTGACAGGGTTTAGATATTTTTTGTCCCATTCACTCCCCCTATTCTAAAGAAAAGACGATTCCGCATCCGTCTTTTGAGATCAACCGCAGATCACTTTGCTTCTCTTCTTCAATTTCTCATCAAGCGTTAGTCCTCAATTACTTTGTCACAGCTATCCTTTCCGACATATTCCTTTCAGCATGTCCGCTCCACCCAGCCCACCATGCAACCTCGACCCTCCCTTCCGGGGTTACATCGAGACCACTTTTGACGCGTTACTTGTGTTTGAGGCTGCTAGGCGAGGGATGATCCCTCGAGTCACGAGGAGATTGATAGAGCGGGAGCGAGCGATGGTCCAGTCGGGAGCAGTATTTGTGTTTGACGAGCACGAGAGTGGTATCAAGCGATGGACAGATGGGTTGGTTTGGAGTCCAAGTAGAATCTTGAACAACTTCCTTGTGAGTCCGCTTTCGCATTCCTTTTCAATATAGAACTCATCGTTAAATGTCATTCAGGTGTACCGCGAAACCGACAAGCGTTCTGCTAACGCCAAGAATTCTGGCTCCCCAACCACTCAAACATCTCCCCAGAACACCTCATCGGCTCTCAGCAAGTCTGTTGGCTCTACCAGATCCGATGCTCAGTCAGAAGTTTCAAGCACCAACATTGGATCCGACACTACGAGCGGCATGGTCGACCCTCCACCTTTGGGACAGGGAGCATTGGCTAGGCCAAGGAGTGCGAGTGAGGGTGGCGGTTCGATTGATCGGTTGAAGGAGAGGCAGCTTGTGGGGAGTTTGACTAACAGCTACAAGTTTAAAGAGAATGGTTTGGTTAAAAAGGTGAGTCCGGTTGTACTTCGCACACTGTATTATAAGCTGATTGGTGAACAATAGACTATGTCTGTGTCTGTTAATGGCTTTGCCCAGCACGTTGTTTCGTATTACGCGATCGATGATGTCATCTCTGGCAAGCTTCGAACACCTTCATCCATCCCAGAACTTGCTTCGCTGGAGATCAGCCCTGAATATTTGCACAAGCAAAACTTCAGGTTTCCTCCGCAAGTAGAGGTTGGTCCTGATGGCATCCCCCGATACAGGTAAGTAAACGTACCGATGCAGCCGTGCCAGACGCTAATCTACTTTTAGAGGCGAGCCCGAAGAACCCCAATCTCCTCATACCCCCGCCAGCAATTACTCTTTTCAGACTTTTCATCAACAGCAGCAACAACCTCCATCGACAACTAGCGAATACTACGAAGTCCCTTCTTACAATGCCGGCTCTATCCCAGCTCATCAACAGATGCACCGCATTGGATCCCCCCGCAATCGACCAATGAGCGTCCCTATGCCTATACCTCTCCCTTCCCCCGCGCATTCCATTCAAGGGTCATCGTACATGGGCCCCGGCAGCGCCGGATCAGGGTTCTACGAGTCGCCATCAGTTAACGGTATGCACTACGCCCCACCACTTGTTCGACAGAGCTCTTCTAGCAGTGTGACAAGTTCAACGTCGGCGATCCGTCCTGGTAGCTCAGCTAACCGGCGGTACGCTCCTTATGGTGGCGGACCAGCGGGCCCGGGAAACAGAGGTTCAACCGGGCCTATGCAATATCAACACGGTCACCAGCGCCGACAATCTGGATCTGACTCTCAAGACAGTTCCTACCCTATTGACGGTAACAACCCAGCTAGCTACGATGTGAAGCCCAGCATTGCCCCTTACTATACCGGTCCTCCTTCTGGGGGATCTGGTACATTCACATTCTATCCCCCTGAGAATGCTTCTTCTATCGAACCGCCGATGGCATCACCCACATATGCTTCAGCTGGCTACGGCCCCTGGCAGTCTATGCATCCTTCGCAAAATACGCGTTTTATGCCTGCGCGACATGATTATGCCGCTGGACCGCCTTCTATCCCTCTCGGTCCTCCTCCACCTGGACATGGCCACATGCACGAAGCACCTTCATCAGCAGGCAGCGGGTCGAGTGATGGGCAGCAAGGCCAGAGCCAGGATCAAGGGCAAGGGCAGTCTCAACCTTCTCAAGTTCATGCGCCTCCACAGTTGATCCATTCACAACACCAGCAGCAACAGCAGCACCGATCATGGGCTTCTCAGAGTCATGTCCCGCATGCACCTGGATGGGAGCTGAGTGGGACGCCGTCCCCTAGCTATGGAATGCCGTCGGCGATCCACCAGGGGCATGAAGATTGGAGGCAAAATGCCGGAGCTATCGCCTAATGTCATTGGTTATTGAAGCAAGTCTGGTGGTGGGGGATGAGAACAGGGTGTAAACCCCTTTTCTGGTTGTTCCGGGAGATTTTGGGTCAAAGTGTGATGTGCTTTTCTTTCAATGATGTATGTAACTTTTCGCAATCACTTTCAATATTGTTGCGATGATTTTCTTGTGCAATTACTCTTTCCTTTTCCTCCATAGGTTCGTTAACTGGGCAAACACCTTTATTCATTCCTGTCTCTTGAAACTAGCATTATAACTTTTCCGTGCTCTCTTTTTTTCGCGTCCGTCGACACACATACATCGGTTTATATCGAAGACAAGATTGAATAGAAAGAGCTCCCGCGTTTTTTTTACACTGGAGGAGGAAATCCCTCGGGCTCTTATTGCCAATAAATGTTGACCTTGTGAAAACCATAAATTAGCATGGTGGTAACGTACGAAATTGTCTCAGTTATCGGATGTACTACTGTAATATGCACAGTATCATAGTACTTTATCAGACACCTCGTTGTTGAGCTCTCGAGCGGTTCAAAATAGTAGTAACACCAACTACTACAGCTCATTGAAGGGCAGCATCAATACTCCCTGCTGTGAGACACAAATTCATATTAACGAGGTCAAATGAAGGTTAGCTTAGCTTGAGTCTACCTAGTTTGCCCACCGTTTCCGTCGTCAAGTTGTTACATTATTACCAAGTAAGCTTAAATGTATTGAAGATTGCGGGCCAGCTCTCTCGTTCGTTCTGCAGGGGAGGGGTTCAGCATGATAACTTTACCTTGCTTACGATTATCGATCATGACTAACCTGGACGCAGGGTGGCATGATCATATATGATGTATAGGGTACCAATGGTCTACTCTGAATTGTGAACTAAAATACAGTTTATCATGTTTTAACGTAACCAAGATGAACATCATATGACACATGGACAAGGATACATCTCTACCACACTCATGCTCTCCGTTAAAAACAAAAACAAAAAACTGCTTAAGCCTTGAGCTTCTCGATCAACATCTGCTTCAAACTAGCGCCGTCCTTGGCGAAACCTCGGATACCCTCGTGGAGCTTGTCAAACGCCATAACATCTTCGAAAAGGGCCCATCGGAACTTGGCCTCGTCGTCGAGGTAGGAAGTCTTGGGGATGGGCTCGCCAGTGGAAGAAGCGTCGAGCTTCTTGGGGAGGTCGTCCTGAGACTTGTTGAGCTCATCGAGGAGCTTGGGGGAGATGGTGAGGAAGTCGCAACCGGCAAGAGCGGCAATTTCGCCAGTGTTTCGGAAAGAAGCACCCATGACGATGGTCTTGTAGCCGTGTTGCTTGTAGTAGCTGGCAAAGGAATTTAGTAAAGGAAAACATAAATATGACTGGTATAAGAGGCGCGGACTCACTTGTAGATCTTCTGGACGGACTGAACTCCGGGGTCAGTCTCGGCAGTGTAAGTGGTGTCGGGGTTGGCCTTCTTGTACCAGTCAAGGATCTATATCGATGATCAGAAGGGGCTCTGGCAAACTGGGAGATAAGGTAACTTACTCGGCCGACGAAGGGAGAGATAAGGGTGACACCAGCCTCGGCACAAGCAACGGCCTGGCCGAAACCGAAGAGGAGGGTGAGGTTACAGCTATTCAATTATCAGCCATGTTTCATTCAAACCCAAAGGGGCAAATGCAACTCACTGGATACCCTCAGATTCGAGCTGCTTGGCAGCAAGGATACCCTCGTAAGTGGAGGCGATCTTGATCAAGACTCGGTTCTTGTCAATACCCTGCTCCTTGTAAAGAGCAATAATCTGGTGGGCCTTGTTGATAGTGGCCTGGGTGTCGAAAGAGAACTTGGCGTCAACCTCGGTGGAAACTCGACCGGGGATGATCTTCAAGATCTCAGTACCGAACTCGACGAGGAGTCGGTCCATGGCGTTCTCGGACTGGACCTCAATGTCACTAATCGGTGGCAAAATGTTAGATATTGATACTAACTTGTGAATTGATGCAGAGAAAAAGACTTACCCGCCCTTAGACTTGGCGTACTTGATAGCAGGCTCGAGGAGCTTAGCGTAAGCGGGCATCTTGACGGCGGCAAGGCTACAGGCATACAGTTATCAGCAAGTACTTTTCAAAGTGAGAATCGACCATCTCAACGGCCGGCCCGAAAACGAGCCGAGATACGGAGATGAAAAGAAACGCACATGAGGGAAGGGTTGGTGGTGGCATCCTGGGGCTTGAACTCGTCGATGGAAGAAAAGTCACCAGTGTCGGCGACAACGGTGGTGCCAGAGCTGTACGTATATAAAGATTCAAACGTAGCAAGATAAGAGTACCCGATCGAACACCAATGGCAAAGCGGCGAAGAATGAGATAAAACGTGTCAGCGTACTGTACTTGGAGCTGGAAGTGAAAAGAAAAGACTCACGCCTTGAGAGCTTCAAGAGAAGTGGGCATTTTGATCTAGATGTGTGGTTGTTTGGTTTTTTTTTGGTTAGGAAAAGAGAAGATGGAAAAGATGTAGAAGAAAGACAGAGAACGATGAGATGGAATGTAACTTGGGGGAGGGTGGCAGAGAGGCGGGGGACGGACCTCAAGCGGATGACGTCGCGGTCCGAAGCCCCGAACGTGTGGCAGTCGGTCCCTGATGCGGCTTTGGGGGTTGGCTCTCTCGCTCGCTCGCTCGTCTATTTTTTATTGCTTTTATTTTTAGGCGAAATTCGAGATTGGCGTGTCATCTTACACAATGCATGCATCATCCTCAGTAATGAGTAGCTGTCTGGATAGCCTGCCTGCGTTCTCTATCCATAAAAAATAGCAAGGTGGCAAACGGTGGCGAACGCGTCGTTGTATAAGGAGTACGACATCAATGGTTTGCTTGCTGATTTTTCCTGCGCCTATGCAGAGAAAGAGGGAAATTGGGAATAATGTGTTGGGGATAATTCGTCAGATCCTCTTGATTCGTGTTCCGACAGGCGGATAATAAACGGCAACTGCCTATTGGTCCATGGGTGAAATATCCGATACATCTTTCTTTGCAAAGCGGGAGCAGCGGTGGACGGCGATGCACTGTTCAATGTCACATCTGGAGCAGTACAAATACAACAGGTTTTGTGTGCATGGTCACTTACATGCCAACCTTTTTTCAGAGAGGATGCTGCTCGCCGATGGTTGAACGTGCAAAAACTGCCACACCTCGAAATGCCGAGTGGTCGGGGGTATTAATTTTTGTAATTTTTTGTCCCGATCCCAAACACCCCTTGGTTGAAGAGGCGCTCGGGACGTGAGGGAAACAGTAGGTCGGAATAGAAACTGTGGCGATGGACCGGTCGTCTTGAAGATATGATTGCATGCATCGAGAGTGGCGAGAAGTGAGACATGCATGGATGCACCAGAGGCAATTAAATTGGATGCTTGCGGCAAAACATGCACGAGAGCAGATATGAAGTCAAAGGTCGCGCTAGAAAACGGACAAACAAAGACTCGAGGAACGTAGGTTTGCCCTGAGATACGCTTTGTGTTTGGCAGGCGTTGGTTGTGGGCACGTCTTCTCTCCCTGCCATTCTCCTCCTTCCTTTGCACGCATAATAATCTATACTATAGTTTGCCCATCCTTTCTTCCTTCCTCTCCTATACACGTCTGCGCCTCCGACCCCCACGTTCCTTTCCAGCCTCTCGCCCGGCCCCGCACTGATATTCGTCCCTTCCTAATCCCCGGGACCTCGTAAGCAGCTTTTCTCTCAGATACAACAACATACACTGTAAGTGCACAGCTTTGACCACCACCATCACGCATCATCCACTTGACTGGATCCTTTTTGCATTCCATCCCCGTTAGACTGTGACTCTAGTGTCCATACAGTTCTCTGGCAGAACAGCTCGCTGATCACTGTCGTTCTCTCCTCCCGACGTCCCATCCTCAGGACACATTCTTTCCCCATTCAACCACTGTCCCCCATCATCTTTTCATCCGACAATGACTCTTCCTCCTATCGGCCGTGTTGGCCTAGCAGGCGCACCCCACCAAAGCATTGTCAAGAGGGCTGTCCAGGAGCGAGGTGAGTGTCGCGACGTGGCACATTATTTCCGCCGATTCTCTAACTTTTAGAAACAGCTTCTTGTGACCTCGCGGCTGGTGACCTCTACCTCTTCCCCAACTCCAGCTCTGTCATCGACGCCACCGACCCCGTCACCTTCAAATGGAACACTGCATGCGATGTTGCCACTTCCACTGTTGATCTCTACCTTTACGAGTCTGCCGGTCTCATTAAAGCTTGGTCAGACATCGACTTTTCAGCTGGTGAATACACTGTCCAACTCCAGCCTAAATGGTGGAACGACACCACCACTGCTTCTCTCCAGTTGAACATCCTTGACCACGGCGCCGACTCGTGGGATACTTCCTATCTTGCTGGTCCTGTTTTCACCGTCGACTATGCCGCTTCTGCCATGTTCCAAACTACTACTTCCAATGGTCAAGTCATCACTTCAACCGCCGCTGCTGCCGCTACTGAGAGTAGAGACGCCGTCTTCCAGGATGTATCTGGCACAAACGGTGGCGACAAAAACAATATCTCCAAGGGAGCCATTGCCGCCGCTGTCGTCGTTCCTATTATCGTCGTTGCCATTATAATCGCCGTTGCTGTTCGATTCTGGCGTATGCGCGAAGCAGAGAAGAGGAAGCGATGGTCTCAGGCTCTGTCCACCCACTCCAACCTTGAATGGGAGAAAGGCGCCATACCAGGAGAGAAGCCTCCTTCCGTCCTTGGACGACCTTCCATGGGCGGACGTCTCTCCATGGGTACCCGCCCCAGCATGTCCTCTTACGGTGGTAACCCTCGTCCTACATCCTCCGTATACGCGGTCGAGAATAACATGGCTGGTGCCGGTGCTGGTAGCGCCATGCACTTCCGTCCGGATACGCACCCCGAGATGTCTAGCCTTCGTTCCAAGTCTGTCGATAACCTCTCTGCTGCTGGTCGAAGTTCTGTTGTCATGTCTGATGGTCAGGTCCGTCAGCCCCGTATCTCATTCGCCGACCAAGCCCGTCCCGACCGTGTGTCCCGTGCGTCCTTTGGCGGTGACATTCGTCCCAACGTATCTTCTTCCTCCCTCTTCCGTCTTCCCGGCGCTTCCAAGTCTGCCAACGACCTCGCGGTCTCTACCAATCGAAGGTCCGCTGCCTACGCCACCGGCTCAGCTGTTGACGATGAAGAAGAGCACATCAGCGTCTCTCCTTCTCAGCAAGATGGCCCTCTTGGTTTCGCCGAGGCTGATATGAGGCGCGTTTCGCAAGGCCAGCGAACTGGACGAAGGAGTTTGTTGTCTTTGGGCGGCGGTCGGGACAACAAGCGTCAGTCTGTCGCATCTGCTTTGTCTGGTGATGACTTTAGGTCTGCCGCTTCCGCTCGTGGAAGTGTTGACGAGCTTCGAGATATGGAGAACATGGTCCTCCACCGACGATCCATGATGTCGCAAGCTTCTCCATCACCCAACTTTGAAGCCGCCTATGACGCTGATGCCGTTGAATCCCTCCAAGACCCCGAGCCTATGGCGATGCCCCTTCCGTCCCCCATTCCCGCCGGTCAAGACCCTGATCAAGCACTCGCCATGTACGCTGCTCAGCGCGCCAACGCCATGTCCCCTACCAACAACAACAGCTTGCCCCCGAACCCGTCACGTTCAAACTCTGCCATGAAAATCCCCTTCTTTTCCAAAAAATCCGCCTCTTCCAGCAACACTTCTGGCTTTTCTCCTGGTGCCAGCGCTAACCCTGAGCAAGGGGAAGTACCCACGATGGGCCCTCCAGTGGAGATGAGGAGCTATGTTCATTTGAACTCTGGCACAGTCAGTGCGGATGTGGTGAATGCCCTTCCTAAGCCTGGACCTCCTGCGACTACTAGGGCGAGTGGGGCGAGCGACGCTAGCAAGTACAGTGAGGAAGAGAGCAAGTAGAGCTTTTCCGCGCACTGTGTTGCGTTGAGTGAGAAGGTGTGGACATGTGAATGAGTGAGGAGGAGAGTCAACTGTATCCACCAATGGTATTTTTTTCATTTTCTTTTTTTTCGAATGGCCTTACGAAAACCAAAAACCAAAAGCCAAAAAAAAAAAAAATCAAAGCGAGACGGACTTTTTTACTCTGTGGAATACTCTTTATAACAATACGAACCAGTCTTATCGATTTTTTTGTTTTCAGTACTTATAGTTATTACCCTTTGAAGCGTGGGTATCAAAAAAATATCGCTCGTCCGCTCTTTATGTCTTTTCTCCCTTCTCGAATAACTACTTTTCTTCTCTCGTCGCTGGCGTTAAACCATTTCTATAAGTTTGAGATCTTCTTATCGTAAAGGGTTTGAGTATAGTTTTTTTTTTTTTTTAGTTGAATAAGGTAATTTTTTCAAGCTTGCTTGGATTGAGCAACCTATGAATATGGGATGGAAAATATTTGATTTTTTGACTTGACTTACGGTCGCAGATGACTTTGTGCATGATGCCTATAAAAAATTACCAAGTATTGCGGTATCCTATTGAATTATAAGCACTTTCAAAGTGTGCTTTGAAAAAGTCCATCCCATTCGTCTTCTTTAGTTGGAAGTGTGGGGTTAAAAAGGTAATGGAACTCATATATGATTATCTTGAAAAATATACAGATTAAAAGACCTTTTGAACTTGTTGCGAATGCCCGTTTCTCTCTCATACCATGCTTTGTGAGGAACCAATTCGTTGCCTTTTTGCCCATCCCCTTTCGGCTTGACCAACTAATGCTTTGACCCGTCTTCTTCTTCTTCTCCGCAATGATCGTTTCAATGGGGCTTAACGATACACATATTAAATAATCTTGCCTTTCCACACAAACAAACACGAGAAAGAAGAAAAAAAGTCCAGCCTGCCGGCGCTCTCCATGGAGAACCGCTCTAGACCAAAACAGCCACCATTAAACCCACCAATCCAACTCCCAGGTTATACACCGCCTTTTCCTCAGCGCTTGAGGCTGCTCCAGAGCTTGTAGCAGCATCGGCCGTACTAGCCGCGCTGGTCGCTGCCGATGACGACGCTCCAGAGGAAGAGGTGGTGGAGACGATAGAGGTTGTAGGGCTAGTGTTGACGGTGGCGGACGTCGAGTTTGAAAAAGTGGAGGTTATGGTGCCGTTGGTGCCATTGGTGGAACCGGTAGTAGTGGCGTTGGCGGGCAGGGTGATTGTGGCGGGAGGGAGGGTGATGGGATTGGATGATGCAGAGGCGCATTGGTTGATGTAGGCTACAAGGCATGTGGTAAGTGCATGTCTGGGTATTTGAATATGAGGGCATTGGAGGAAACGTGTAAATAAAAGAAAAGTGCGGGAGAAAGACGTACTGTCAAGCATTGCTTGGTAGGTTGATTGATTACCGATAGTAGGATCCATAGCGAGTGCGCATTGTAAACATGACCGGTAGCTCTGCTCCACGTCTACGGTACACAAACATGTCGTATTGAGTGTTGTGCCAACGCCGCAAGACTGTAGAAGAATGGTGATGGACGGCCGCGCCTACGATGTCAGTTTCTGAACTTTTTTCAGTTGCGGATGAGATGGGACGGGTTGTTGCTTTTGGATTAAAACGTACGGAAAGGGCGTCAGCAATAACCTGACAATCGCTGGAACAAGTTCCTGGGAAAGCGCTTGTTGACGCAGGATCAACTGAAGTCGTAGTAGCTGTCGTACTCGAGTTTGCGTCTGATGACGAGGATGCGGCGGATGAAGTTTCCGAGCTGGTGGCGGAGGTGGGCTCGGGAGGGGAGGTCTGGATAGTGTAGTCTGATGCGGAAGCTGAAGAGTCCTGGGCGAGCGCTATGGCGCAGAAGAGAGGTGTCAGTAGGTGGGAGGGCCGGCGAGCGGGAGACAGGACTGACCGCAGCCTGCTAAAGAGAGGGCGAGTAGGATCGGGCACGCGCGAACCATGACTTGTCTGTCTCGCGAAGGCGGGGGAATAAAGGGGGAGTATTAGAGACGGGCGATATGTATACTGTGCGGGGGCAGCTTTGCTTGCGGCTGTGCGAAAGGTGGCAAATGGAATATCCGGCAAGGCTGGAATTAAAGAAAATACTTGATTGAATGACGACGGAGTGACCGTCCGTCGAAACACGGAGCTCGCCGACTACGGAACGAGGAACAACAACAGCTGCGAGTTGCATCATCGCCACATCGAAGCCGCGAGCCAAGACATTGGTTGGCTACTATGCATCTCACGTTCCTTGCCTTTCCAGCTCTGAACCGCGAAATGGATGTGGAGGTTGCACAGATACATAGCATGTAGCACGCCCGCCGGCCAAGTAACTGGTTTCCTCGTCTCTCGCCGGTGGAGGTGCGTGGACGGCGGAGGGCTCAAAAACAGACTCAAGTAGAATAAAAGGGAGAGTAGCAGGAATGAGTATCGAGTGGAGGATAGTGGAAGGTGGAGGATAGTGGACGGTGGAGGATAGTGGACGGTGGAGGATAGTGGACGGTGGAGGATAGTGGAGGATAGTACGAGTGGGGGATAGTGGAGGACATTAAGGCAGCGTTGAGAGACGACCTGAGGAAGACAGGGATGAATGATTGATGAGACGGGGGGCGCCGTCAGCCCTCAAAAGGGCAAGATGGGAATGCTTCTCTATGACGATTTTCGTATATCAAAGAGTTGCTAGGTACATTTTAGAGTACTCGTACAGGAAAGCATCGCTGTACTTGCCCAGAGATTTGTTATGATCGACCGTTCTACTTGCTGTATGTGATGAATCAAGGTTGTTGCCCGTCCGCCAATGGATGGTAGCCCAGGAAAGAAGACATATATATGTGCTTATTTGACATATTTCTTGGGATCCAGCGACAGCTTACTTGTTGTTAATCATGAAGCATTAATTATGGCACGAACAGAAGCTGCTATAGAGTGCTGTTCATCAGGCAACAACAAATAGCAAAATCAGCACTATTGATAATTAATCAATTATTATCGGGAAGGGCTCGATATTTTCATCAATAACTTTCACGGCGCGTCATTTCAATCGGCGATTTGTTCACTTTGAGTACACCCTCCTAACCTCTTCTCTCAAAAGGATCATTCAGGTGGCTGCTACCCGGGTAAGCACAAGGCCGAAGAACAATTTGTTGACAACATCCACAGTTAGCCACTGGCTCTGAATGAACATTCGGTAACTGTCCACAGCCACCACTGATCCTCGGCCTTGGGGAACCATTTTGTAAACAAATCCATATAATCTTTCATCGTCTCGTCGTCTTTCCATCCCCAAGGGAGTTGGAACGGCATCATGTTATCGTCAAGAACCATATGGATATGGCTGGCTCCTTGCCTTTGCCTGTCGAATTTACTAGGCGTATGGGGCATGACCGATGCTCGAAGGATACAGCTTCGTGACGAGACTGCTGCCCTGTTCAGACATGGATACGAAGGGTATATAAAGTATGCATATCCTGCGGTGAGCTCTCTCGTCATTTTATGCCTCTTTGTTTATAAGAATGCTTATTTTATTTTTATCACACAGGACGAACTTCGCCCATTGTCATGTGCACCACTACGTCGATCAAAGAATGCAGCTGATTTTGGCATCAACGACCTCCACGCCAATGTTTCCCTCACCCTCCTCGACGTCCTCTCCTCCTTACCGCTCTTACACCCACATGCTCTCCCCTCTGCGCTAGAGCGTATAACAACCCAAGTATCGTTCGACCAAGATGTGAAAGTACAAGTATTCGAAATGACCATCCGTGCCCTGGGAGGTTTATTGTCGATGTATCAGTATCTCGATGATTTACCGGATTCACCTTACGAGCAAGCGAGAGTGCTTGGGGTGGTAAGAGAAGGAAAGGAAGGGTGGTTAGGCCTAGGGCTGGGAGCTCAGGAAAAAGTGGACAAGGTGGATGTGAAAAAGTATAAGCCGAGGATCTTGGAATTGGCGGAAGATTTGGGGAGGAGGATGTTGCCGGCGTTCAACACGAAAACTGGATTACCGTATGCGCGTGTGAATTTGAAGCATGGGATCGAGAAGGGTGAGAGTGTGGAGACGTGTGAGTCTTGCGTGGCTCCGATGGACAAGTTTTTGGAGGACTGATTCCATTTTTTTCTGTTTTTTTTTTTGGTCTTTTTTTTGGATTGAAAGGTACGGCAGGAGCGGGCAGTCTTATCCTCGAGTTTTCCCTTCTTTCTAGATTGACAGGCGACGACCGTTACGAAGTTTGTTCAGTCAACGTTTTATCCTCATGGGATGATCGAGGTGCAAAAATGCTGACTTTTGAATGACTGCTGTAGCAACTAGCCCGAAACGCTTACTACTCGATATGGAATCGTCGCTCGGATCATAATCTACTCGGTAACACGATAGGAGCCACGCACGGCCATTGGCTCATGCCTGGTTTGAGCGGAGTTGGAGCAGGGATGGATAGCTTCTTTGAATATGGGGTCAAGGCTGGTATCATGCTCGGTGAGTTCAAGAACTCAAATCAGGAAAAACAGGGCTGATAGGGAAGTTTTACAGGTGATGACTCGTTTTACGACATATTTTACGACTCTTATGCTGCTATTCAAACTCATGTCCGAACGACTGACGGTTTTATCGTAAGGTTTTCATTTTTCGTCGCCTAATCGAGCGTATGATTTACGATTGAGATGAAAAAAAATAGTATCGACCTATCCACACTCGCCTTCTCCAAATCCCCAGCCCAACAACGATCGATTCGCTCTCGGCCTTTCTACCCGCCATCCAAGTCCTCGCAGGTGATATCCCTTCAGCTATCAGATCGCATCTCGTCTTCTGGAATCTATGGAGAAAGTTTGGAGCTCTGCCTGAGAGTTGGCGGTGGCAGGAGAGGCGGATAGAATGGGCTGGATGGCCTGGGAGACCAGAGTTTATAGAGTCGACTTATTATCTGTATCAGGTTGGTCATCCCAAATTCAAGGTTTGAAGATGAGATGCTGATAATTTTGACCACTGGCTTAGGCAACAAAAGATCCGTTCTATTTGAGGGTTGGCGAACGGGTTTTAAAGGATCTGGCAAGGCGAACCAAAACGTCCTGCGGGTTTGCTACCATCAAGAACGTCTTGACGAGCGAGGTATGGCCGTTTAGGAGGTAATCTAGTTCTTATCGCTTACCCTTTCAATAGCTGGAAGACAGAATGGAGAGCTTTATGCTTTCGGAAACCCTCAAGGTCAGCTTCCCCTCACCACATCGCGTTGCCTTCAAACTGACCTATCTGGCAGTATCTCTACCTTTTATTCTCTGATACGCCCTTCCCGAATCAGAATAAAGTTTTCACCACTGAAGGCCACCCACTATACATACCACAGCCTCTTCTGCAGCCTAGCACAAATGCGAGAAAGTCATTGCATAAAGGCGAATGGCTCACATGCCCGGCGTATCAAAGTCCTTTTGCCATCGGGGGTATCGACTTTCATGGGACTGACAAGGTTGGGAACCGAGTGGAGAAAGTTGGGATAACAGTCGGGATTGAGGGCACGTCAGAGTATGAATATGCGAGAGCGCTCGTCTTTGGTTGGGGAGAGGAAGGATTGAAGGTAGAAGATCAAAAAAGAATGTGGTTTGATGGTGGGGTATGTAGTATCCAGGAAGTCCCCAAATTCGTAAGTCATTCAACCATACAGCATCGCCTTGTAATCCCATGGTCTTACAGGAAAAAATACAGGCGTTCGATATCGTTTTAACCTCTCCGTTCAATGAGACGTTCCCTGAGGATCCATCTCCTGGATCTGATAAGGTGTATCAAAATACCACGACGGGTGATTATGTCATCAGCAATATCGCGGGGATCCGTCTGGGAGTGAGATGGCGGCTGGACGGGCAAGGGTATGACGTGTCAAGCAGTAAGTCCTTCCTTGTCCATGATCTGGCTGTTTGGTTCATCACTGATAGATATGAAGTCGGTCCACATAGGGTTAGGACCGGCCAGCAGGTCACAGTCATCGACTCGTCTATGCGAAATCATTTCCCTCTACCTTCCCTTGCTCCAGGTCCACCTCAGCCGCAGTATGAGCCTACTGAAGTCATCCTCCGCTTCGTCTTTCTCTCCCCGGTGGTTGTCAAGGATAAACATGTAGAAGCTAGTACAGTTTTTCTCCACGCTTTAGGAGCGACCGCGACATTCGGAAAGGATTTTGGTGCTTCTGCAACGTCCCCCAGAATGGAAGACCAGCAAGGATGGCAGCTCAGCGGAGGTGCACTGCCGATTCTCGTCCTCCCCAACCCCTCCGATGGCTGTTCACCATTAACCCTATCAACTCCTGATTATCCGTTCATCCTCCTCCTCGATAGGGGCAATTGCACCTTTGCAGAGAAAGCGCAAAACGCAGAGACAATAGGTGCAAGCGGGTTGTTAATAGTTGGTTACCCTCACCCACCCGAAGGAGGTGTAACGCAAGGTGATCAGACGGTATACGCTGCTCCGGAGGAAGGCTTGGTACGGCCCTCTGCCGAGCCAAACGAGGCTGAGGGATTGGATAGTATGGGGATAGTGTATATGGAGCATCTTGTAGGAGAACTGGTGCGCAATGCGAGTCAAAAAGGTGAAATAGGGGCGGCGATTATGAGAATCGAAGGTGTAGGTGAGGAAGCAGCTGGGAGCAGTGGATTCCCACAGGCTGGATCGGGGGCGACAAAGAAGCATTGGGAAAGCGATTCGCGGATTAGGGAAGGTAGGCTGGCAGTTGGAGATTGGGAAATTTGTAATCTTGTGGTCGTAGATACTTCTGTATAATTAGCAGCATCATTAAAAATACCATACAACATTGCATCTGCATCATTGCGATCGTTATTGTAGCGGACTTGGGCTTGACGAGAGCATGACAAAGGGGCGTGATATGGGCCGGTTGCAGGGGTGTTGTCATCATTTACTCGTGCATGACGGCGTTTCAATCATTCAAAAATATTCGTGCACGCAGGCATGAGGGTGGAAATAAAAATGTCTATGGATTCCGAAATAAAAATGTTCAAAATAACTACTGTTACCCTTTAAAAAACTCGTTCTAAAAGTGGTTGACCTAGTGTTACAAGTTTCTACGATGCACCTTGAGATCCGTCTGAGGGTTATACGAATGAGGAGTATCAAGAAGTATGCTTTTTATTCGCCATGAGAAAGAGATACAAAATAACCAAATATTGGGTTTATGAGGTGCTCGTACAGGGAGAAGATTGTGTGGTTGAAGGGGTAGAGGCAGAAGAGGAGGCAGGCAAAGGCGCGGCTAAGTGAGACCCCGGGGAATATCAGTGTGATTGCGAAGAAATCTTCTGAAAGTGTGATTCACCCTTTAGATATCCACCTCGTTCCCAGTTGCCTTGCTGATACACCTCAGCTACTCGCTTCTCTGAGCTCTCCAACCCCTCTAAAATTGCACGAACGCGGGAGAAGTCTATGATGGCTGTTAGCCAGGCTTGACATACGGTATGGGTGCACTTACCCAGAGGCT